>NC_061104.1:22066746-22089246 GCF_015104395.2 Macrobrachium nipponense
ATAGGCAGCGCTCCCCGCCGGATTCTTTGAGAGAAAGAATTAATCTTCCTTAGGTCTTAGTTTTATTTTTTGGTTTTTTTTTTTGCCACTGTTCAGCCCAGCAAAAAAAGGACCTTATGTATAATTTAGTTTTTTTTTTTCACAGTTCAACCTAGCAAAAAAAATGACCTTATATATAATTTTGACTTTTTAGGTAAGAGTGGTGATATAATTCTGAACAATTTTTTTAAAATCACGTAACATTCTTGAAAACATTTCATAAATGTTATTATTATTATTATTATTATTATTATTATTATTATTATTATTATATTATTATTATTATTATTACTCCGACCCTGTTTTACTTATTTTTGTAATGAAGATCAAAACTCGTCAGCCATATTATTATTATTATATTATTATACTTATTATTATTATTATTATTATTATATTATTATTGTTATTAATTATTCTTATTATATTGTAGGCAAGAACCATTTATATAAAACTGAATGCACCTATACGGAACAGTAACATTAAGCAAAATATTTTTTATAATGAATACCAAACTTGCAGTTGAATGAGCTAAGCGATTGCCAAGTGGAAAATAGTAAGAAAACTCAGTCAGTTTTGTGTATATTAAGCGAACTTGATCTTGATTTTTAAAAAAATTGGTTATATTTATTTATTTTTTAAGATATTGTTTGGCAAGTCCATTTTATTAATATTTTTCGTAGAAGATGGGGGTATTATTATTATTATTATTATTATTATTATTATTTTATTATTATTATTATTATTATTATTATTTATTATTATTATATATAGGCAGTACCCCTTTTATTATAAATGAATGCCGCTGATACGGCAAATAAACATTAAGCAAGATATTATCATTATTATTATTGATTATTGGTTATTATTATTATTTATTATTTATTATTATTATTTGTATATTATTACGACCATTTCACCTTATTTATAATGAATACCACAAACTCGCAGTTGAATGAGGTAAGCGATTGCCAAGTGGAAAATGTTAAGGAAACTCAGGTCAGTTGTGTATATAAACGAACTTGGATCTTGATTTAATAAAAAAAGGGGTTTATTTATTGATTTATTTTTTCAATCTTTGGCAGGAAGAAATCATGCATTTTCTGCCCGCAAGTCCATTTTATTAATAGTTTTCGTAGAAGACATAAGTTGATGATGATAATAATAATAATAATTAAATAATTAATAATAACTAATAATTAATAATTCAATAAATAACTCAAATAAGAGGAATATTCATTGTCCAAGAAAGAGCAATCCATTAACCCTTCTCTCTCTCTCTCTTCTCTCTCTCTCTCTCTCTCTCTCTCTCTCTCTCTTCCAGCAGCGACTGAGCTTGATGAAGTATTAAGGCCTCTCCCAAGCCACGCCTTCTCCCCTCCCCCTTCCCCCCAAACCCCCTCCCCCTCCATCCCCGCTCTTCAAAGAATTAAAGTTATTATTATTTAATCCGTCTTCTTCCGTGCCGACTCCCCCTCTCCCCCCCTTACCCACCCACCCCCCTTCTGTAAACTTTCGCTAAGCGCATCAGAAAAAGTTTAGGAGCAGCAGAAGTCTAAGCAGAAGTAGCTACACTTTTGGCCGAAAAGTCCCCTAAGTTTTGGAAACTTATTAAAACCTAATTTCCATTCTGGAAAACCGCGGGTTATTGTGGGGGACGGGCGCCGGCCGGGAGAGGGGGGGGGTACTCGTGTGGTACTACTTGATGGGGGAGGGGGGCGGGCGGGTACTCTTATGGTACTTCTTGGGGAGTCTGGTATTGCATGTTGTATATTACTTGGGGGTGGGGCGGGTTTGGTTTTGGTATTGTACTACTTGGGGGGTGCCCGGGTACTCATATTAGTACTCCTTGGGGAGGGGGGTAGGGCGGGTAAAATCGTATGGTACTACTTGTGGGGGGGGGGGGGTACTCGTATGGTACTACTTGTGAGGGGGGTACTCTTATGGTACTACTTGGGGGGGCCCCGGCCCCGGGTACTCGTATGGTACTGCTTGGGGGGGAGGCGGGGCGGGTACTCGTATGGGTACTTCCTTGGGGGCTAGGGGGGGGTGGGGGGGGGGGGGCCGCCAGGGCGGATACTCATATGGTACTAATTGGTATTTTTCCAAGGTCCGGCTGGGGTGGGGAGGGGAGAAGAGGGGAGGGAGGGCATGGTTTGTGTGCGCATGCGCGTTCCCAGTCGCTGTGGTTCAGGTTTTATGGCATTGCTTAGTGATACAGTGTGAGGGCTCCTATATTTATTCAGTTATTATCATTTTTATGCTATTGATAGAGTTCAGTATATTGCTTCGGTTATATATATATATATATATATATATATATATATATATATATAGATATATAGTATGTATATATACATATATCCTAAATCTCTTTTTAAATTTGTCTGATACAGAAATCAAAACACTACATTTTGTGTGGCGTTAGAATGGGATGGGCCGTTGCAAAGGTTATTAGTGTTTTCCCATTCGAGTTTTGTTAATCTATTTCGTTAATGTTTTCGCAATAATTGTCAGGCAAATGGAAAATATGTAACACAGTCGCGATATATACTTTACTGTTTATTGGCTCTCTCTCTCTCTCTCTCTCTCTCTCTCTCTCTCTCTCTCTTCTCTTCTCTCTCTCTGGGAGCTTTTATGACCTCATGCCCCAGACATACGAGATTGCATATTCCGAAAGGCAGCTGATATTTGACTTAGTCTTCATAAGCTTCGTGGAGATCGCCTTCCGAAGGGTCATGTGTGCAGGTTACGACCTAAAGTTACTCGATACGGAGAGAGAGAGAGAGAGAGAGAGAGAGAGAGAGAGAGAGAGAGAGAGAGAGAGAGAGAGAGAGAGAGAGAGAGAGAGAGGACTATATAAAGAATTTCATGAAGGAAACCTCATGCTGATGGACGGACTGCAAAGTAAATCGTATCAAGAAATGAGAGAGAGAGAGAGAGAGAGAGAGAGAGAGAGAGAGAGAGAGAGAGAGAGAGAGAGAATGTTTGTAAAAAGACAAGAAGACCAAAAGTAGAACGAAATACAAATATAAGAAAATAAGGAGTAATTGGAGAGAGAGAGAGAGAGAGAGAGAGAGAGAGAGAGAGAGAGAGAGAGAGAGAGAGAGAGAGAGTTTCTAACCAACAAACAACGAACAGATGGTAAGAGATATGCCTGAAGGATGAATAAATGACTGTTCGTCTAAATAAAATATGAAAAGTTATGAGGTATACTCAAAGAAGTATGACTAAAAACTGAAAGGAATATATTTGTTTGTACTTAGACAAACCAGACTAACTAAGACAAACCAAACTAACTGAGAATGAGATTGTAGAAGTGCGCTTAGAGACTGAATGAATTTTGTTTTAAGCTAATTTAACAAAACAACTTGGAGATTGTCAAGATATACTTAAATGTTAATGAAGTTTTTTTTTTTTTTGCTTAACTTTATCCTTTGTTAAGTATGACTTTATTTAGTCACGTGTCAGTTAGAAATAATAATTTGTTTTTATTGTTGTTGTTTTTTATGAATTTATTTAGTTAATTTGATGTCAACCGACGATAATAATTTCGTTTTTGTTGTTAATGATGAATTTATTAAGTTAAAAAATGATGTAGTATTGTTTGTTTTTACCAAAATCAGATTAGAAATGAAATAAATCTTAAATATTCCTAGGAATTTATTATAAATTCACAAGATATAATTAGAATTTCATCAAAAGTTGGTGTAATATTTTCTTTAATATCCGAGCAAACAAAAAAATATACAAAAGAGTAAATGAAATTATTAACCAATATCCAGTGGTGTTTGTCGAGGGTTAAAGGAAGGGTATCATAGATATGTTATTAACCTTTCTTAAAAATGAATGAACTGAGTTGGATGTTTTGTTGTGAATTTCCCTTTAACAAGGAATTGAATAAATAGAAAGGCAATCAGAGTTATGTTATTAACATGTCGTAATTAACTTCTCTTAAACATTTAATGCATTAAATAGGAAGTTATGTTATTAACCTCCCTTTACCAAGGAATTGAGTAAGTAGATAGGCAATTAAAATTATGTTATTAACTTACCTTAAACAATGGATGAAGTAAAAAGGTAGGGAATTAGAATTATGTTATTAACTTCTCTAAAACAATGAATGAATTAAATAGGTAGTAATGTAGTTAATATCCTTTGACAAGAATTGAGTAAATAGACGGACAATTTCAATGATGTTATTAACTTCCCTTAAAGGGGTTCATAATGATATTAACTGCCTTTAAAACAATGAATGAAATAGTAATCCATTACTTTTTCAACCGCTTACAGGTCACCTCTACCGGCAAGGCGGGCGGCGCAGGCGTGCGGGCGGGGTGCGCAGTGAAAGCCATCAATGGCACGCCCACGAGTAAGCTCTCCCTCTCCCACGCCCACGCCCTGACCAAACAGGGATCGACGCTCACCCTTGAAATTGACGAGTAAGTAAACCTTAATGGTGTTTTTCCTCGTCGCCGAGTGCTCTCTCTCTCTCTCTCTCTCTCTCTCTCTCTCTCTCTCTCTCTCTCTCTCTCCACTGGGTTCCCAAACCTGCCTGTTATGTATTTTGTATTTATTTTTGTATGTCGTTGATAAAATCATTTTCATGGATTTTACCACTTTATTCGTCTGTTTGTTTTATTGCATTTTATGTAAAATTATCATTTACTTGTTCAGCACAAAAATTTTAAGGAGTGTTTTATATTTTTTACTTAGAAATTCTACGTATTTTCACTTAGAAATTCTACGTATTTTCCTAGAGATATTTTTTGTGTTATATTTTCAATTAAGCACATAAAATGTGCTAGACTTCATCATATATATATATTTTATATGTATATTATATTTATATGTATATATATATATATATATATATATATATATATAATTTATATATTATGGTATATATATATATATTGAATATTTATAATATTTATATATATATATATATATATATATATATATATATATATATATCTATATATATATATATATAGTGTATGTATGTATGTATGTAGTATAATTATTTTTGGCTATATTTTTCAACAAAAGTTTATTTTAAATTTTGTTTAAATATAAAATTTTTCCGAAGACTTTGCCCTTCCTCAGTATTTTAATCAGTATTTTATGATTTAGGTTTGATGTACTTCCTTATGTTTTATTGTCTTTTATGCAAATGATATTCTCTGCTTCATCCCTAGCGTTCATCTTTTATGCCATCGTTCCGTGAGAGATAATCTTGGACTACTGTCGCTTATAAAATACTCCTCTTTGCGGTTTTATAAAGAAAAATGTTATAAAACATTTTTGTATAAAGTACTCCTTATGCTTTTGTTAAAGAGCTTTAGAAAATGCTTTTTATATAATACGCAACGGTTTTTTTAAGATTTTTTTTTTATATAAAATACTCCTGACGGTTTTCTTAAGGAGTGTTTTAAAAAATTCTCATTTTGAAATACTCTTTATAAAGTAATCTTTCTGGTTATAGAAAAATCCTTTAGAAAATAATCTTTACGATTATATAAAAGAATATTTTAAGAAATACTCTTTATAAAGGGATCTTTGTGGTTACAAAAAAACTGTAAAATAATGTCTACGGTTTCATAAAAGAATATTTTATAAAATACTCTTTATAAAGTAATCTTTACGGTTTTATAGAAGAATATTTTAGGAAAAACCCTTTATGAAATACACTTTTTTTCGGGTTTTATAAAAGAATATTTTTTAAAATATACTCTGTTCACCAATGCTTCCTCCTACCTGTCTGTCACTGGGCTGTCAGTTCCCGCAGATTTTCATGTTCACATTTTCATAGAGCAAAGAAAAAAATTTCTTTATATTGTATTTTATATCGCTTCCTTGTAATATATATATATATATATATATATATATATATATATATATATATATATATATATATATATATATATATATATATATATATATATATATATATATATATATATGTGTGTGTGTATATGTATAACTGATGAAGGCATTTACCCAATATATAAGTTAGAGAGAGAGAGAGAGAAAGAGAGAGAGAGAGAGAGAGAGAGAGAGAGAGAGAGAGCAGAGCAGAGCAGAGCAGAGCAGATGTTAATGATGTAAACAAGGAGTGATTATGAGCCTAGGCGTTTTAAGGCTACAAGAAGAGACCACTATGTATTCGCCGTCGCCATGTGTGGCGTGAGGGAAGGGTCCGATGGAGGTAATGCCTCACTGGCTGGAGGAATGACAGAAAAACATCATTCGAGTGGAGGAAGAAGAAGAAGAAGAAGAGTAAGAAGAAGAAGAAGAAGAAGAAGAGTAAGAAGAAGAAGAAGAGGAAGAAGAGTAAGAAGAAAAGAAGAAAGGAAGAAGAAGAGGAAGAAGGAGGAGGAAGAAGAAAAAGAGTAAGAAGAAGAGAAAGAAGAAGAAGAAGAGGAAGAAGAAAAAGAAGAAGAAGAAGAAGAAGAGGAATAGGAAGAAGAAGAAGAAGAGGAAGAAGAAGAAGAAGAAGAGGGAGAGGAAGAGGAAGAGGAAGAGGAAGGAGAAGAAGAGGGAAGAGTAAGAGGAGGAGGCGGAAAAGTTGTAATAAACTAGTGGGTGGAAAGAAGAAGAAGAAGAATTAAAGGAGGATGAATGCTATGTTTAGAAAAGGATTATTTTTGAGAGAGAGAGAGAGAGAGAGAGAGAGAGAGAGAGAGAGAGAGAGAGAGAGAATATAATGGACGATAAAGGTTAATACTCTTGCCAAAGTTATGCAGTATCTTCTTACATTTGATAGTGTGTGTTTGCTAAAGAGAGAGAGAGAGAAATGGACATTTAAGGTAAACAGTCTTGCCATAGCTATTCATTGTCTTTTTAGAGAGGAGAGAGAGAGAGAGAGAAGAGAGAGAGAGAGAGAGAGAGAGAGAGAGAGAAATGCTCGTGACTTGGCAGGTGTGGCGATAGATATTAAATGTCCATATTAGTTATATTAAATAAATACAAAACACCATAAAGTCAACGACTTTTACCACATGCCCAGTAAGAGAGAAAGAAAAGAATATACGAAAGACCATCTCTCCCAGCGCCTATTCTTGACGTTATTCAATAGACCCTTTTATGCGAATATTGGAGTGTGTGTATTTATAGCATACCCACAAATAAACGCCAATGGAAATTCAATCGAGAGAGGTTCCCGCATCCAGGGTAATTGTATATGTCAAACAAGTCGACACCTCTTCTCGGAATGGTTCATACGGAGATACGAGTATTATTCGTTTCGATTCTTCCACCTGCTTCTAATAATATCACTGGAGGTTAGGTTAGGATTTGATTGATTGATTGATTGACAGGTTGGCTAGCGGCTGGATCTAATGGCGTTGCAGCTTGAAAATGTTGTGGACGCTGCATTGTCATGTTTATGCTGTGGAGTTATGCTAACTGAAACTTACTTTATATGACCCTCGCTCTGTGTTTCTTCTGGTCAGGATTTGCTTGATAGATTGATTAGCTAGTTCAACTGGCGTTGCAGCTTGCAAAGTTTACGGACGTAGCATTGTCATGTTTATGCTCTGGAGATTAATTCTAACTGAGACTTACGTATGTTGGTCCTTGTTCTGTGAATTTTCGTTTAAATGACCCAGCGAGGTATTGGTCGATTGCGAGTTCTTTGGCGTTGCAGGTACAGAGGTTACAAAGGCTGCAAGACAAAGAAGAAGGGGTTCAGAATATACAGTAAGCGAGAAATAAAGTCCTCCATCGGCAACTTTTGACTTAAGAAATAAAAAAAAGACATTTCTGTATCGTTGTTCATGACACATTGACTTTGAAATCAGTTGGAGGACGACTCGAGTTTCCACCTAGTTGTTGTTGTTTTGGTTATTGTTGTTTTTGTTGTTGTTGTTGTTCTTTTTCTTCTTCTTATGGTGTGTTCAGTTGGAAGACGACTCCAGTTTTCACCTAGTTGTTGATGTTGTTGTTATTGTTGTTGTTGTTATGGTGTCAACTATCCTAAACTTAGAAGGAATAAAAGTCAAAATAATGGAGATACGAACGGACAAAACAGTGACACCAAATATTACGAAAAAAAAAAAAAAAAAAAAAAAAAAACAAAAAAAAAAAAAAAAAAAAAAAACGCAGACCCAGATGAAGGTTTAGAATAGTCTACGTTCGAGGATATGAGATAAATTTCATTCCGGTGAAAAGGAAAAAAAAAAAGTATGTTCCAAAGGGTGACTAGAGGAAATAAATTGCAGTCAAGGAGAGGACTGAAAATGGAATTTGTGTTGAGAGGGAACCTACGAGCTGAAATGGAAAAGGTTGGGGTGGGGGGGAGGGGTAGTCGGTTAAAAAAATGCGACCCTATATCTCGTATAGCAGTGAAGCGTGGAATTTTAAGGTGGCTTGTTTGACACCCGCCCCCTCCCCCCCCCCAACTTTTTTTTATATATACATATTTTTTTTTATCAGGATTGTGCGTTGTCGCAGAAAAAAGCAAAGGGGGTGGGGTGGGGGTTTGTTGGTAAGGTTAAAAGAGAAAATGCTTATAAAGGCCAAGAATTGGAGAATGAAATTCTCAACCTGAGAGCTACAACAGTTTTTGGGTTGGAGCAAAATCGTCATTTTTCCCCCCAGTTCAAATCATGAGTAATGGATTGTGCAGATGCTTTTTTCCAGTTTAAATCGTGAGTAATGGATGGTGCGATGTATAGCATACATATTGTAAGTCAGACGCTTTCCCCTTTGGAAGGCTGATTCGTTTTGACTCATTTTAAACACCTGAAAGCTCTTGGGAATTCGGAGGTCAACTTTGCCCTCCCTGCTTAAAGTTGAGACTTCCAGGTGGATCTAACTTTGAGCTTTATTGTAATTGTTTATGAATGAAGTTGGCATTTCTCTTGGTATTTAGTTGCGAAAGCTCATTAAAAATGCAAAAAGCTGCTTGGAGATGGAATCTTACTTTGAATATAAATGTTAATGCTTAGAAATGAAACCGGTAGTTTACTTTGCATTAAGTATTAAGTTTTGAAACTTGAATCATTATGCACAGAGGTGTCTAGTCCAGTAGCAATTGCAGGTTTTAATGTGAGTTAGCGAACTGTTGTTACTATAACAAAGGTCATCAACGCCCGTCGCTGTGTGTTTTCTCTGAGGAAATGCTGGAATCATCAGGCAGGGTTAAGGTCGACCTTTTAATTGAAAACAATAATTTAATCTCTCTCTCTCTCTCTCTCTCTCTCTCTCTCCTCTTCTCTCTTTCATACTAAGGTTCTTTGCTTAAAAATGGCGCTTTGGGTGGAAGAATAGACAAGTGGGATAAACCTTAATGCACTTTGAAGACTCCGGATTTATAAAAAATAAAGAATAAAGATTCCCCCCCCCCAAAAAAAAAAAGGTTCCTCCCCTATCGGGTCACGTGGGGTCGAGAACGTGACTCCAAATATGAAATTCGGTTTCCAGGGCCCCTTTCCCTATCTCGCCTTTGGAAGGGGGGGAGGGAGGGAGGAGGATCCAAGGAGGATTTTACCCCTTCCCAAATCAGCTCCCATCCCTTTCCACACACAGCGCCCCCCCCCCCCCCCACCCCACCCCACCCCACCCCGCCCTGCCCTTCCAGGAGAGCTCTCGAGAAACTTGGTCCTGGAATGTGGAAATGTTTATGTTTGGAATGATGTGGTGTTCCAGCCTCCCCCCTCCCCCCTCCCCCCTCCCCCCTTCCCCACCCTTTCATCGTTTTCGTTAAAATGCAAAGGCTGATGGGTAATTAGCGACTTAATCCCGGAGAGAGAGAGAGAGAGAGAGAGAGAGAGAGAGAGAGAGAGAGAGAGAGAGAGAGCCTCTCAGAGGCTGGGAGATTTTTACCTCATGGAAAACTGTCAGATAAGAGAATGGCTTCTGTGTTGCATTGTAAAGTCAATAATGAATATTTTCTTATTATTTTTGGCATATCCTATTGACTACACTCTACTATAACTGATTGTTAAATTAAAAATCAGTAAATAATACTTGCATGACCAACTAATTTCAAAATTAGCCCATTTTTGCCATCCTCTTTAATGCTTACTTATGTTTTATTGTTCTTGTCTGAATTATATATATATATATATATATATTTATATATATATATATATATATATATATATATATATATATATATATATATTGCTTTCGTTTTTTATTATATTATTACCTTAAATATACTTTTAATACTGGACATCGAGGTGACAAAATACGAACTAATTATTTTCCACTATCATTTAATATTTTCTATTATTATTTATTGTTTTCTATTTACTGCTATTATTTACTTATTCCTTACGTTACGAACATATTTTTTATGATCGTTTATGATTTTCTCTTATTTATTTTTGTTATGATTTATTATTTTCTTTTTCCCTCCCATTATTTATTTTGTTGTAATTTATTATTTCTCTCGTTATTTTATTTTGTTATAATTTATTAATTTCTCTCATTATTTTTTTTTTATTATTTATTATTTTCTCTTATTATTTACTCATGCGTTACGTCTCTCAGCAGAGAAATAAAACCAAGAGCAAAATGGTCTCTTATAAATCCTCCTTCGCTATTCTCGTTTCTACTACAGAAAATCGGGGGATATAAATAAGGGAAAAGACTTACGTCATCGGTCGTAGCGAGATGTTTTATGAGTCGTAAAGGCTCTCTCTCTCTCTCTTCTCTCCTCATCTCTCTCTCGTCTCTATCTCTACTCTCTCTCTCTCTCTCTCTCTCTCTCTCTGCGCCAATTTGATTCTTTTTGCGGTTCATGGACACGTGAATTCCATGGAAAAGCTCTCTCTCTCTTCTCTCTCAAAATCAAATTTGTGTTTTTTTTCGATCCCTCGACATCAGAATCCCTATTAAAACTCTCTCTCTCTCTCTCTCTCTCTCAAATTTGGTTCTTTTTCCGATCACTGGATCTCTCTCTCTCTCTCTCTCTCTCTCTCTCTCTCTCGTAATATAGTTCTTTTTCCGATCACTGGGACATCTCTCTCTCTCTCTCTCTCTCTCTCTCTCTCTCTCTCTCTCTCTAATATAGTTCTTTTTCCGATCACTGGACTTCTCTCTCTCTCTCTCTCTCTCTCTCTCTCTCTCTCTCTCTCTCTCTCTCTCATACAGACATTACAAATAGAAGGTGAGGGCTGATATGGCGGTAGCATTTATTTATTTATCATTTTTTTTTTACCGGGACATTGCAAATTTTTTCGCTGCCTTCAGGAGGGAGCCTCTGATGGGTTTAACATTTGCAGTGTCAAACAACCAGCTGGGAGTCCATGTCTGCCTGTCTATCTATCTGTCTGTTTGTATAATTTATTTACTATTTGCAACGTCAGTTCAACTGCTGTTTGTTCACCTATCAATGTAGATTTTTATATTTCACTTTCTTTCTTTATTGAGCGCTCTTTGTCTGTCTCTCGGGCTTTCTTTTTTGACCTACCATTCTCTCTCTCTCTCTCTCTCTCTCTCTCTCTCTCTCTCTCTCTCTCTCTCTCTCTCTCTCTGTCTTTATTGAGCTCTCTGTCGGTCTCTCAGGCTTTCTTTCCGATTTATTATTCACTTATACAGTGTAATATTCTCTCTCTCTCTCTCTCTCTCTCTCTCCTTCCTTCTTCTTCTTCTTTTGTTGTGTTTTTTTTTTCTTCTCACAATCGATCGATCCAGCATGAAAATTGAGGTTCAAATGTGAATATCTATTTAAAAAGCAATATTTTGTTGTGCTTAATCAAAGACTAGAAATAATTTCACGTCACTTCATGGAAATGATAAAAGAAATAAATTCCTTTGATTTAATGTTAAAAAAATAATAAATAAAAGAAACACGAAACACAGAAAGCGCATACGTCTACAACTCAAAAAAGAAAAAAAAAAAAATTGTAAATATCGTTTCCGCGTCTGACGGGAGAATCACATCAAGATCTATTCATCATTTATTAGGCTCGCTGGGGCCTCCCCCTTCCTACAGAGATTTTCACTGTAAACTGTCAATACACTTTTTAAGTTCTCTTGCAGACTAACAAACAAACAAAAGAACAAACGAACACGCAACAACTTATACAAAGTTCATTTGATACAATTCATTGAGGGTGTTTATAAATTATATCAACAACTTACCTCAAGTGCATTTAATGTAAGTTGTTGAGTGTGTGGTGTGTGTGTGTGGTGTGTGTGTGTGTGTGCATTCAAACTAGACAAAAAGAGAGAGATAAGCCGAAGAGTAGTCGAGGTCTGTCTCCAATTTAAGGTTTAGGACCGAATGACATCCGCTTCCCCAACTTTAAAAAGAGTTCCCTTTGGGCCATATATTCTCTGGATAGTCTGAAGCAGCAACATTATGTGACTGCTTTAAAGGGAGAAAAGGAGAGGCTGTAACAACAGAGAATTGGAGTGGACAGGAGGAAAGGGGTCTGTCTGTGGGTGTTGGAGTAGAGGCAGGCAAGGAGTAAGAGGAAAAGTGTACAGGGGTGGGAAAAGAGGAAAGGGGCAGAAGGAAAGGTGTGTAGGGGTGGGGAAAAGAGGAAAGGGGCAGAAGGAAAGGTGTGTAGGGGTGGGAAAAGAGGAAAGGGGTTGAAGGAAAGGGGTGTAGAGATTGGAAAAGAGGAAAGGGATAGAAGGAAAGGTGTGTAGGGATGGGAAAAGAGGAAAGGGGTAGAAGTTAAGGTGTATAGGGGTGGGAAAAGAGGAAAAGGGTAGAAGTTAAGGTTTATGGGGGGGGAAAAGAGGAAAAGGGGTAGAAAGTTAAGGTGTATAGGGGTGGGGAAAAGAGGAAAGGGTAGAAGAGTTAAGGTGTATAGGGGTGGGAAAGAGGAAAGGGGTAGAAATTAAGGTGTATAGGCGGTGTGAAAAGAGGAAAGGGGTAACGTTAAGGTGGTTGGGGGGGGAAAAGAGGAAAGGGGTAGAAGGTAAGGTGTATAGGGGTGGGAAAAGAGGAAAGGGGTAGAAGTTTGTTTAGATGGTTAGTTAGACTTAGTTAGTAGGAGAATTAGTAAAGGGATAGAAGGTAAGGTGTATAGAGGTGGAAAGAGGAAAGGGTTAGAAGTTAAAGTGTAATGGGGGATTGAAAAGAGTAAGGGTTAGAAGTTAAGGTGTATCGGGGTGGGAAAGAGGAAAGTGTATAAGTTAAGGTGTATAGGGGTGGGAAAGAGGAAGGGGTAGAAATTAAGGTGTATAGGGGTGTGAAAGGAAAGGTGACGTTTTAAGGTGTATCTGGGGGTGGGAAAAAGACGGACAATAGGGGTAGAATGTAAAGGGTATAGGGGTTGAAAACGAGGAAAGGGCGTAGAAGTTTAAAGTGTATAGGTTGGGAACAGAGGAAGGGGTAGACGTTTTTAAGGTTGTATTGGGTGGGAAAGAGGAAAGGGATAGAAGTAAGGTGTGTAGGGGTGGGAAAGAGGAAAGGGGTAGAAGGTAAGGTGTATAGGGGTGGAAAAAGAGGAAAGGGGTAGAAGTTAAGGTGTATAGGGGTGGGAAAAGAGGAAAGTGGTAGAAGTTAAGGAGTGTAGGGATGGGAAAAGAGGAAAGGGGTAGAAGGAAAGGCGCGTAGGGGTAGGAAAAGAGGAACAGGTAGAGCGACGAAAGGGGTCATGGATGTTGGATTGGGTAAAGAGGAACAAGCAGAAGGAAAGGTGTGCAGGAGAAAGAAGAGGAAGAAAGGGTGGGAGGAAAGGAGTTATGGGTATTGATAAATGAAAGGGGAAGGGATAGGAATAGAGAAGGACGGATGAATTAATAGAGGTAAGGAGTAGGTGAAAAGGCTTATAATTATAGGAAAGGGGTGGGGATAGAATAAAGGTGGCTATAGTAGTGGGAAAAGGGTGAAAGAGGGAAAAAAAGGTCTATGATTGAGGGAGATCTGGAGTGGTTGGAATGGGTGTAGGAGTATATAGATGATAGGAGTAGAAATAAGGAAGGAAAAGGGAAAGTAGTAGAAGTAATTCAAGGGGTAAGGATAGGAAGAAGGGGGAAGGAGTGAAGGTAAAGGAGTTTGCTCGAATAAGAAAAGGGGAAAGAATGAGAAATTGAGAAGAGAGGTAAAAAGAAAAAAAATATCTCTTTAGGAAGTAGGAAAGAGGATCTATATCAAGGAATTAGAAGGAGCAGGAAGAGTAGGGGAAGATTCAAAGAGGAGGAGAAGGAGAGGGAAGACAGACTGCCTCCAAGACAGACGAAAAACCGAGGGGAAACCAAAGGAGGAGGTTTCGAAGTTGTTCTTACTATTGTCCGGCGTTGTTTCCCTCGGGGCTGAGAAATGTGACGTTTCTTCTTCTTCTTCTTCTTCTTCTTCTTCTCGCCTCATAAAGGAAGACAATAACACTTCTTCCTTAGGCGTTCAACACCCGCTTCTTGAAGTACGTCGTTGAAGAGGAGCAAATAAAAGTCTTGACAACTTTACAAGTTCAGTCCTTCGGCTTAGTGATCATCGTCGACAGGCTCACGATAGAGCACGCAAGCAAGCGCGCACACACACACGCGCACGTACATACACACACATTTACTGTATATATATATATATATATATAATATATATATATATATATATATATATATATTTATATATTTGTATTTATATATGTATAAGTATATATATATATATATATATATATATAATATATATATATATATAGGATATATATATATATATATTTGTATGTATGGATGTATTCGTATACAAGTGTGGCCTTCCATACAATGATCCATTCACGTCCTTATCTAGACAGTATCATCAATGTTGCCATAACACTGTCTTCGTCATAAGATTAAAATTTGTATATCTTATCTGCTCGATCATAATTACTTGGCTGGCATGTCTTTAACTCTTCGTGGGCACGTTACGTGACGATATACGTTTTAAAGGGTTAAAAAGACTTAGTCGCAGAATGTCTATGTACTATACGTGTGCATGCATGCTTGAATTCCAAGAGCTGCATGTGTATGTATTTTATATATGTTATGTATAATATATATATATATATATATATATATATATATATATATATATATATATAGATATATATATATATATATATATATATATAAACCCGTAACACTGATGAAGGCACTCGTTCGTGCTTATCTTCGCAAGCGTGAAGTCTGTATACTTCATTTTCACGACGGAGATAAAGAGAGTTTACGAGCCGGGCATCAAACGCGAAAGTTTTATTCTGCTAAAACACAGTTTACCAGGTTTTTTAACTTTATATTGTACGGGATACTGAAACGAGATTAGTTTTATTTAAAAGGAGATAAATTGTTTATTATTATTATTATGTAAATTATTATTATTATTATTATTTTTGTTATTATTATTATTATTATTATTAGCCATATGGATCGCAAATGTTTGAATCTGCCAATGGTTTTAACATGTATTGTACAAGGTCACTGAATGAAATGAGTTATTATTATTATTGTTATTATTAGTTTTTTTATTTTATTATTGGGTATATATCAATATAAAACAAGGCTCAAAATACATTAATTTGCAGAGCAAGATTTGATAGATAAAAAACTTTTTTTTCTCAATAAGATTGATGAAAACGATTTGATAAATAAAAAACTTCTTTTTTTAAATAAGATTGATGAAAACATAAATGATAATAAAATAATAATAAAAACCACGATAATAAAAGATAGAAATACCCCAGAGTGAATTCGTGCGTCTGGTTAATTGATTTTTGCTCTGGAACAAAAGTTGTCTTGATTGAGTTCTGGAACAACTAAAAAAAGTAGTTTTTTTTTTCTTTTTTTTATAACCGACCGGAAAAAAAGTCGACGCTTTTTGAGTTTTTTTTTTTATCCTCATTTCATTTGCAAGCTTTGCGAGTTTACACTTTATCTGAAAACGTTTAGGGGTATGCGAATGGCTGTATGTAGATTGGGCGAGAATTTAAATATGTATTGTATATAAATAAAGACAAAATTCACGAATTACAGTGAAGGACAAGAAGTCGAAAGGCCTTGCAGAACCCCATCGTTTCTCTTGCCTTCGTGGATTTTGTATATATTTATATATATTCGTCACGTTACATACTTTCGTGATTCGGTTATGCATGTATGTATGTATTTAGGTATATTTAGGTATATTCATTCATATAATATATGCATATATAATTTATATATGTGTATATATATATATATATATATATATATATATATATACTATATATATATAATAATATTATATATCTGTGTGTGATATTTATATATAATATGTATCTGTGTTGTGTAGATTTAAATGTTGTATAATATATATATATTATATAGTATAATATTATTATATATATATAATATATTATTATATATAATATATAGAGAATGGTAGGGGGATAGGAGAGAGAGAGAGAAGAGAGAGAGAGAGAGAGAGAGAGGTGGGGGGAGGAGGAGGAGGAGGAGAAACACCCCTTTCCGCAAGGTAATTAACGCAGGGCACCGCCAGCCCATTTCAAATGCCCCTCGTAGAAGGGTCTCTTGGCATCTATACAGTACAAATACCCATACTCACGTCCCACCAGCTGTAGTTACTGGGCACACATACCCCCTACCCCTTCTTCCTCCTCCTCCTCCTCTGTGTCACCTGCCAAAAATTCTCGAGTGTACTTTTTTATTTTTTATTTTTAGGATTCTGGTTAAACGTTTGTTTGTTTTTTTGGTTGTGTGATTGATTTTGTTTGACTTTTATTGATTTGTTTGGCGCTGCTTTTCTTATGTTGTTTGTTTTTGTTGCTTCTCTTTATAAAGATTTTTGTAAGAAGTTGCGCGTCATGGTCTTTCAATTATTACCTACTATAATTAGGTCCATTGTGTACCAAGCAACTTTTGCAATGCTGTAAACTGCATGAGAATATTAAACTGGGTGGTGTTTAGCGGAGATATTAATTCAGAAAAAATCTACAAGTTTTTCCAGGACTTAACTGTCCTCATCGTCTGGTAGCCGAGTACCATCGTGTTTAAAAATGAGGTCCTCTTATTAATCGTATTAACGCTAAGACCAATTGGTAAGTGATCAAGTTTAATATTATATATATATATATTATAATCATATTATATATATATTATATATATATATATGTTTGTAAATCTATATATGTATGCATGTATGTATATGGAACCACTCGATTTCCGGTATAGGAGACGGCTTCTGCTCAGTATACATAACAGGACTTTATTTTTCTGGGGCTGTGTATGGTAAGTGTCACAAGATATAATAAATAATAATTGATAATTACAAAATAGAAGGCGTGCTTGCACCGCGCCTTCGGGAACGAAGATAAGGAAATAGTGAGGAATAATAATGACAAGGAAATTATGAAGAATAATATTAATTTGTTTAAAGTTATGAATAAATGAATAATATTGAATTCGGGTTTATTTATAATAGATTAAGGAAATTACGAATTGTAAATAGAAGGAAATTGTAAATCGAAGGAAATCCATTAAGATATAATTTTTAGTAATTTAAAAAGAAATTGTCACAATACAGGAGATACCGTTTCACCGGTATAAGTATTTGCGATTGTATGAGGGCGAATGAAAGAAAGATAAGAATTGTCAAAAATAAGAAAAATAAAACATATGCTTAGCATAAGGGTATTAAATACACAGTTAATTGTGAAATCTGTCAGTCAAATGTTTCCCTGATAGTGACCAAGTAATATTAGCGTGTTGAGAAGCTGCAATAATGTGTAAAGTATTTTATCGTGAATTTTTAGTTATACCATATTGAATGAAGATAAGAATTTCTTTCCTGTTGCTATTGTGGAATTATATATACAATATGTGTGTGTATGTTTATGTATATATTATTTTTGTGTATATGTATATATGTATATATAATATATTATATATATAATATATGATATATATATATATATAGATAGGTTAGTGTCTGTTTGAGTATATTAATAGCTTTAGTTATTAATCAACAGAAATACTTCACCTGGAGATAAACACGTGCGTTATCGTATCATTGTTATCATTCAAAAAATTTATCGGACGTCGAAGATTAGAATAGTCACATTTTTATAGGTTTTATTGAGATATTTTGTACGTGTTTATATACGTTTTGTGCGCGCATGCGCAGAATATGTTAATTAGCTACAAAACCGTATTGTGGTAGAAAAATGTATGGGTTTATTGTTCTTGTTGAAATATTTTGCGCGCGATTTAGTGTGTTTTTGTTTGCGCATCAGCATATTATATTAGATAGTTATAAAGTGTGTTCTGAATGAAAAAAAATGTAAATTAATATATTATATATATATATCTATATATATATATATATATATATATATATAGTATATATTTATAGATATATTAATTACTGCTTAATTGGATTAATACTTGTATTAGGTAATAACACCTACGCCATCTAATGATGAGAGAGAGAGAGAGAGAGAGAGAGACGAGAGAGAGAGAGAGAGAGAGAGAGAGAGACTCTTCCTATCTCCGGCACAAACTATTGCTATTTTTGCCAGAGACTCCCGCGTGTTGTTGAGGGGGGGAGGGGAGGGGAGGCCGTTGTGGGGGGGAGGGGCTAAGGAAGCGCAAATTGTCTGCCATTTCTGTTTTTGTTTAGTGCGTTTAAATGTACCGGTTGCTTGTTTGTTTGTTTGTTGGTTTGTTCTTGTGTTTGTTAGATATGATCGAAACTATGTTTAGTGGCCGAAGAAGAGAGAGAGATATTTGTAAAGCTCAGAGAGAAGTATAGAGGTAGACAGAAATATACAGACGGAGAGAGAGAGAGAGAGAGAGAGAGAGAGAGAAAGAAATAATGTGTATTGTAAACTGGAGCGACAGATTTTGATAGTGAAAGATTGTAAAATATACAGAGAGAGAGAGAGAGAGAAGAGAGAGAGAGAGAGAGAGAGAGAGAGAGAAACTAAATTGTATTGACAGGTAAGCGAGAAAAAATACTTTAAATGCAGACCAGAAGGCACTACAAACAAAACGTAGTGACGAAATGAGAGAGAGAGAGAGAGAGAGAGAGAGAGAGAATGAAGACGTTTTGGCACTCGAAAGTTCCCGGGTGGGGTATCTGGGTGGGGGGGTGGGTGGGAGGTGAGTAGTAGTGATGGTAGCTAGTGTCTGCCCTTGCCGTCGGGCCTTACCTGAAGCCTGAAAGTAGTGTCACCCTCATTTCGACTCTCTCTCTCTCTCTCTGCTCTCTCTCTTCTCTCTCTCTCGATCTCTCACTGTCTGTCTCTCTCTCTCTTTCTCTCTCCATTTCGTCACCTACGTTTTGAAGGACCTTCTGGTGGTTTGCATTTAAAGCATTTTTTTTCTCGGCTTACCCGTCAACTGCCAATTTTAGTTCTTCTCTCTCTCTCTCTCTCTCTCTCCTCTTCCTCTTCTCTCTCTCTCTCTCTCTCTCTCTAAAATCCGTTCACTCTCGGTTACAGTACAGTTTATCACTCCGTGTGCAGTACACATTCTCTCTCTCTCTCTCTGTCTCTCTCTCGGTCTCTCTCTCTCTCTCTCTCGCACGCGCGTGTGTCTACAGCCAGGGTTTGTTTATTTTCCTTCACTTTCTAGTTGCCATATCACTCACCAACTCACACTCTGTTCCTTTTTGTGAATCGCCGCGCCCTCCCCATCCCCTCCATATTGGCCTTGGCTTTTAACCTTTTGATCTTTCAGCAGATTATCTACAAGAATATTCGGAGTACAGGAAGGGATTATTAATAAGGAGAAGATTCTCTTTTCATATTCATTTTCATCTTCGTTCATTTTAAATTGACGAAATAAAAAAAATAAAAACTTGAAGGAGGAGTGTTTTGTAACTTACGAGTCTCTACAAGAATCTTTGGAGTAGATGGATAGGAGGTTCTTTTCCCTTCATATATTTTCTTTTTCATTTCTTGGTCTTTGTCAATCGCTAAAATAAAAAAAACCAATTGTACGAAGTCCTACAGCCCCATATACACGTGTGATTCTCGCCATGGAGAGATATTTTTTTGTCAGTCTGGTTATTCTCCGAAAAAGGATTTAGTTCTTTCAAACGCACAGTTTAGTTATCATTGCATCCTCACATCTGTATTAGTTGATGCCTTAACCAGACATATGTTCTGTTAATCTTTCGTGCCCACAACTCGTGTTATAGTTCCTGCCGTGCTTCGATACTTGTTTCAGTTCTTAACGTGCGTCTGTCACGTGTTTTAGTTTTTCCGTGCTCCAGACACGTGTTTTAGTTTGGCCGTGCCTCAGACACGTGTTCAGTTAGTTTTGCCGTGCTTCAGACACGTTTCAGATTTGCCGTGCCTCTGAAACATGTTTTAGTTCTTACCGTTCTCTGCCCACATTTTTTAATTGTATCCCTTCCCTGGACACGTGTCTTAGTTCTCACCGTGCACCACGCACGTGTTTCAGATCTTGCCGTACCCCAGACACGTGTGAGCGTGGTTCCTTCCTTCCGTTCTTCCTTCCCGTGCTCAGACGCGTCCCGTAATCGGCCGCGTTCCTGAAGCGTCGTCTGAGGCGGGCGGAAAAACGCCACGGCTGCTGATGACAACACCGACCTTAATAACAATGCCAAACCAAACCAGCAGCGGCGGCAAGTGCCAGAGAGAGAGAGAGAGAGAGAGAGAGAGAGAGAGAGAGAGAGAGTGACACCCGCTGATGCCCCGGGCATGGTTTTCGGTGCCCAGTAGTAGTGCCAGGCCTGAGCTCGTAGGGGTATCGTCGTCACCTGTTTGTGGGGTCGGTCTCGTTTTTGGTTTTGGGCGCAGGTGAAAAAATAAGAAGATATCAGGGTATTTCCTTTCGATATCCCGTGACGTCATCAAGTCAAGGTTGATGATGATTTGAAGAGCAGAGTGCCTTAGTGGATTACTGGAGTCAAGAGAGCCACAGTGGATTATTATTAAGAGTTGAGTGATATTAGCGGAGTCGATCCCACGTGGAAATAGCGGAATATATAACCTGAAAACCTTGAGAATACCTTGTGAGTAGCATTCGAGAGATGATGTACCTGCGAGAAATACTAAGTGCTTTCAGTCATTAGAATCAATCTGTAGGCAAACAGAATGCCATCAAAATATGAGTGTAAAAACTCCGAGTGATGTCTATAACCACTGCCTGAAATTAGACTTAGATTTAGAAGTGTTTGACGCTCCTGAATTAACCCGGGATTGCTGACATAAGGCCGTTGACTATTATCAAAAGATTGCTGGACTCACACCCACACACACCTCCACTATTAATCCACGGTACACAGAAGGGTCATCCAGGCATGGAAGCCACCGAGAATTTCCCTCTTGTGTACAGTGCAAGTAGTGTCCTTTTAGTTCAGAAAGTGTATGGGTAGGTGGCACTAAATGCTTTGGGGGCCCCAAGGAATGACGTTGCTTTTGCCTGACTTGTTTTGGTGCATTTCCAGTGGACCTTTTTGTTTTGGTTTTTTCTTAGTTTCGTGTTTTTTTTTTTTTTTTTTTTACTTTTTTGTTTTGGAAGGAATCAAATCTTACTTTATTGCATGACGTCAACGCCTGTTCGTTTTTAAATGTTAAATTTCCCATTTTAATTCGAAATCTGAAGGTTTTTTAAATATTCTTCAGAAAAGGAATTTTATTGTACCTCAGTACACGTTACATGTCCTTGAAGTAATGTTGTGACTGAACACAATGTTAAATGTTTTTATTTTAGTTTTTAATATGATGCTGATTATGTGCATCTGTGCATCGTACAGGTATATAAGTTCTCTTTTAATCATTTTGTACCGGAAAAAACATTCATGGCATAATTTGTTTTTGTTTAAATGATATGTTCTGAAACATCCCTAACATAAGTATACAAAACATGTTCCTTCATCTGCGTGATAAACTAACATTCCCTCTTTTAACACGAGAGTAATTAGCATGAAAGTGTCTATTCTTAACACCTGAGCTCCATTTGCCTCTCTCTCTCTCTCTCTCTCTCTCTCTCTCTCTCTCTCTCTCTCTCTCTCTCTCTGGTAATCAGTGTCAGAGCGACAAATATCAGACGGACCTGTGAACTCAGATAGCAGGCCTCTTCTCTCCTCTCTCTCTCCTCTCTCTCTCTCTCTCTCTCTCTCTCTCTCTCTCTCTCTCAAATGACAGCTTTAAAGAAAGACATTATAACGGGGTAAGTTGCACTCTCAGATATCAGGAAAATATATATATCTCTCTCTCTCGTTTAGTTCAAACAAAAAATAAGTTAACTCACATAGCTCTAGGAATATTCACAAGTTTAGATATGTTCTCTCTCTCTCTCTCTCTCTCTCTCTCTCTCTCTCTCTCTCTCTCTTCCGTCCATATGGTCTCACTGCAATTACGCAACCTGATATGTCACTTAAAAAAAAACCTGCAGTTTAGAACCGCGTATATTACGCAGTAGGAGACTTGATGTCTCACCCGAATTTCCAGTGGAAACTTCGAGATTGCACTGTTATTGCCCAGGTGATTTGGTGATTGCATGGTGATTGCACGGTTATTGCAGAGTTGATATTTGCGATATTGGCGACTC
>NC_061104.1:22094246-22101746 GCF_015104395.2 Macrobrachium nipponense
AGAAGACGCGGTGTACTAGTTAAAAATTCCAGTATAAAGTAAGTGACGACCTGTGACTCACACACACACACACACACACACACACACACACACGATCGAGAGAGACAGCATTTTTCTATCTAATCTAAGTCAACAGAATACTAGAGAGTCCAGTCCTCGTAAATAGATGTTATCCTCCGTCTATTAATTCCTCTGTTATCCCCTTGTCTATTTGCTTGTCTTTATTCGCGGCGTGACATCCACGCGTCTCCTTTGTCTCCTATTATTATCTTTCGCACTCGGATTTATTGTCGAATTCCTCGCGAGGTTTCGTTTGGTGTGTGTGTGTGTATTGTGTATGTATGTTTAGTGTGGGTATGTGTATGTATGTGTAGTGTGTGTGGGTTGTGTGTATTTTTATGTATGTAGTTTTTATACGACGTGTTTTAGTTTCTTGTCAGCAGGTAAACAATTATTATTATTATTATTATTATTATTATTATTATTATTATTATTATTATATTATTTATTATATTATTCATAATATTTTTAATAATAATAATAATAATAATAATAATATTATTATTATTATTATTATTATTATTATTATTATTATTATTATTAGTAATTTTCTAACTTCTCTTTGAATAACTCAAGGATCTTCCCATCCTTTAGGATAGCGCTCTCTCTCTCTCTCTCTCTCTCTCTCTCTCTCTCTCTCTCTCTCTCTCTCTCTCGAAGAAGAAGAAGAAGAAGAAAGAAGAAGAATATCCTACACTCTCCTAAGTGAATAGGATGTCGCGTTTCCTGCAGTCCTTTTAGGACGCTGCCACCTGAATCCTATCAAGTCTTCGGCAGGACTTATTGTGCGTCCTTCCGTACTTCGTTGGGTTTGTTAAGGTCATTCAGATGTGTAATTTATTGTTGTAGGAGCTTATGAGCATGCGCGGCAGTGGGTTGGTAATCCAGCGTTTTATGAGTTGAATACGGTCTGTTTTCTCTCTCTCTCTCTCTCTCTCTCTCTCTCTCTCACACACACACACACACACACACACACATATTGTTGCTGCTATTATCTACTGTATTGCACCAGTAGATACATTTTAGTAGCAAAGATTAAACTCCTCTCCCCCCTCCCCCCCCCTTCACCCCATCTCTCTCTCTCTCTCTCCCTCTCTCTCATATTCTTGTGGCTATTGTGTACTGTATCGCTGTAGGAGATAGAGTTTAGTAATAAAGATTAAACTCCTTCCCCCACCACCCACCCCAACTCTCTCTCTCTCTCTCTCTCTCTCTCTCTCTTATTGTTGTTGCTATTATCTACCGTATACGTTTTAGTAGCAAAGATTAAACTCCTTCCCCACACCACCCACCCCAACTCTCTCTCTCTCTCTCTCTCTCTCTCTCTACTGGTATTAGGAGAAAAGAACCAGTCACTGGATAAG
This sequence comes from Macrobrachium nipponense, assembly GCF_015104395.2. Classification (NCBI taxonomy): domain Eukaryota; kingdom Metazoa; phylum Arthropoda; class Malacostraca; order Decapoda; family Palaemonidae; genus Macrobrachium; species Macrobrachium nipponense. Next base: position 22,095,671 of record NC_061104.1, read on the forward strand.
AGGTAATGTCTCATATTCCAGTTAACACTTTGCCACGTAAACGGGCCACCATTGATTGGTTAAGAGCCCTTGCTGACGTAAGGCCAGTTTCATTTAAGCCAACCAGTAGTCTTTGAATTCCCTAAAAGAAAAAAAAAAAAAAAAAAAAAAAAAAAAAAAAAAAAAAAAAAAAAAGTAACCTTTCATCTCCCGATAAAGCCCGGATATGGTATGAAGGTTGAATCTTGCGCCAGACCTTAGGCGTCTGATCCAGGGACAGTGAGTACAACTTAGGCAGGGAAAGCTATCAGTGTCCTAGTCATCTTAAAAAAAGTGAAAGAAGTAAAAATTAAATAAAAACACCGAAGCAGGTGTTCAAGTACCAACAAAATAATTTTGGAGGACCACTGCCGGATGATATATCGCAGTTTTACCGCGTCTGTTTCATTTGTCCCTTGATTTGCTTGATTTATCAAGATTGAATGAGAATTGGTCAAGTTTACTACCGTAAACATTGCCCACAGTGCAGCTGTCAACAGCGTTCCTCTCAGCAACATCGCTGTTCTTGCAGCACTGTTGCAAGTTAGGGAATATGCATAAGATTTGGTTTTAAATCGTAAATGCAGCTTTCAATGGCATTGCTTTTCTAGCACTGTAGCCAATTAGGGAAAGGCGCCTCAGTGGCTGGTTGGTATGGTCTTTGCCTGCCACCTCGGTGGCCGCGAGTTCGATTCTCTGGCATTCCACTGAGGGGTGAGAGATGTGTATTTCTGGTGGTAGAAGTTCACTCTCGACGTGGTTCGGAAGTCACGTAAAGCCGTTGGTCCCGTTGCTGAATAACCTCTGTTTCCATGCAACGTAAAAACACCATACAAACAAAAAGAAACATAAAAATCAATTAGGGAACAAAGATAAAGATTGACTTTGAATCATAAGTGCAGTTCTCAACAGTATTGCTGTTCTAACACTTTGCCAACTAGGGAATAAAAGGTATGGCATTTAAATCATAATGGCAATGGTATATGTACAAGCTGTAGCATATTACAAATGAAATAACGTGTTTTAAGCTTTTAATACAGAATGATATTGGTAGCTAAATAAGAAAGGATAAGCATATCAGCTTTAAACCTATTGTAGTGTCGTTGCTAAGTTAGGAATAACAGGGAATGTGTTGAATTTTTTTTCGTAATTAAAAAAAATGTTTCATAGCAAGAATTATTAATTTTTAGACTATAAATTTTTCACTTTCATTTTCTGTTTCATCAGGATTTAATTACTGTTCTTTTAAATTATTTGTTCTTATTTATACGTTTATCTCTCGGTTGTAATTTAATTTTTTTTCACAGTTTCTCGTTCATCACATTTATGTTAGACTTCCTTTTTCTACTTCTGTTTCCATTCTCTTGTTTTCCCTTTTTTCTTATCTTTTCCTCTATTTCACTTTTCTCTGCATTCTCTTTTCTCCCTGCTTTTCTTTTTTATCTCCATTTTCTACTTATTTTTATTCTCCCTTTACTCCAATTTATCTTCTTTTTCCTACCTCACATGTTTCCTTATTGATCTCAGTTAATGACAAAACGACAGGAAGGAGAAAGGACAAGAAATATATTTTGATATGAAAGGAAGATATGTGTATTGTGTGTGAATTCTCTCTCGCTCTCTCTCTCTCTCTCTCGCTCGCGCCACCTGCGATTCAATTCAGAAGTTAAACGTAACGTCATTCCTTTTAATATCGGTAACAAATAACATCTGCCCTCGCAAAGGGAAAAGGGAAAAAGCCTCGACGAGGTAATTCCCCCCTCCCCCCCCATCCCCCACCTACAGAGGCGTCAAACCAATCTATATAGGTCAACAAGAGGTTACGTCTCGTACAGGTATAGATCTGTTCCCCTCGCAACACAGGGAGATTTTTCCTCAAAAGGGGTGGCACCCTTGACACGTCATTCTGGAGATGTATTGGGGCAATGTCTTTTGTCTTTTTTTTTTCTTTTTTTTTTTGTCTTATCCTACTGTATTTGGAGACAAGGTTTGATAGTATGTAAACAAACGCCCTTTTCACCCTAGAGGAGGTGTGTTTAAAATGGCATTTTCAAACCCTTGGCAGGTCAGTCTGGAGATGTATTGGGACAATGTCGTTTGTCTTGTTTGTTTTTTTTTTTTTCTTTTTTGTCTTATCCTACTATGTTTGGAGACAAGGTTTGATAGTATGTAAACAAACGCCCTTTTCACCTTCAGGGAGGTGTGTTTAAAATGGCGTTTTCAAACCCCTGGCAGGTCAATCTGGAGATGTATAGGGCCAATGTCTTTTGTCTGTTTTTTTTTTTTTTTTTTTTGTTTTTTTTTTTTACTTTTCTTTTTTTTTTGTTATTCTACTGTATTTGGGGACAAGGTTTGATATTATGTAAACAAAACGCCCTTTTCACCTTCAGGGAGATGTTTAAAATGATGTTTTCAAAACCTTGGCAGGTCAGTCTGTTTATGTATTTGGCCAATGTCATTTGTCCTGTGTGTGTGTGATTTTTTTTTATCCTAATGTTTTAGGGACAAGGTTTTGATATTATGTTAACAAACGCCCTACTCCTGTTCGATATTTGAATAAATGTAAATTTGAATAGATTTCAATTTAAATAAATTTAAAATTGTATTTTTCCAATAAACGAGATCTCATTCTGCTTCTTAATATACACTATATTTTTTTGACGCTTGAATATCAAGTTAATGTCCCCTTTGGTGGGCTTCCTTCATACGGATATGGGTACCCCTCTGTATGTAATAATAATAATAATAATAATAATAATAATAATAAAATAAAATTCATTATTTATTTTGTTAAAATCATCCCTCCGCTTGATAGTCGATCGTAGGCATTCATCGTATGTATGTGTGTATGTGTAAGTGTTTGTGTATGTGTTTGTGTCAGGCCATATGCTCACAAAGGCTTCTGTTCCTGAAATAACCTTTTGAAAACCTCTCCATTCTCTGTGACGAACTTTTTGAATCCTAGAAATTGGTTCGTGGCCTCTCTCTCTCTCTCTCTCTCTCTCTCTCTCTCTCTCTCTCTCTCTCTCTCTCTCTCTCTCTCTCTCTCATATCTTTTATTCACTTCATGTTTTGGCTAATCTTTCCTCAATATCGTATTGGAAATACCTGTCTGTCTGTCTGCCATCTTTCAGTATGTCCTCTTTCTCGTCTTTTCTTAATATTACTATTTCGGTAATCCAATATCGCAATGAAATTCTTACGTCTCTTTTATTAGTTCTATATGTTTGCAGTCATAGGAAACTTCATGTTATTGGCTGTTCTTGCTATGTAGAGAATGACAAAAGATTCGTGGAAAGGGCAGTTATTTTTATATGAAAACACCCAGTTAATTATTTTTGTTGTAAAGATCTGTATGTTTCATTCTTATACAACTGTTTTGTCGTGTAATCTTTGAAGTTTGTCATTTATTTCTTTTTATGTAAAGCGTTAGTTTAAAGTGCAAAAATTAAATAATAATATGTTTTAATTCATTAACGATAAAAGCATTGAATGGCCATATATTCTTGATTAGGCTGAATTATCACTGATACAAATGTAGCTCTCTCTCTCTCTCTCTCTCTCTCTCTCTCTCTCTCTCTCTCTCTCTCTCATCTTGGCGTCTGTAAATTAATTCATGCTCTCTGTGAATTCGAAAAGAGTAGGTACAAAAGTACTCTCTCTCTCTCTCTCTCTCTCTCTCTCTCTCTCTCTCTCTCTCTCTCTCTCTCTCTCTGCTTAGAGTGACTTGCTTGCTCCTGGATATCGCTTTCGCTTTTATCAGTCCGGCAAAGGCGATCCATTTGTAATGTTGCCATTTGGCGATAACGGGTCCCCTTTGATGTTGGCCCGAATCCGGAGTGAGGAAAGGAAGTGAATTCCTTCGGAGTAAGTTTTTATTATTATTATTATTATTATTATTATTATTATTATTATTATTATTATTATTATTATTATTATTATTATTATTATTTCGTAATTTGCTTTAGGGGTTCTGACTATAATTATTATTATTATTATTTTTTATTTATTTTATTTTATTTTATTCTTATTTTTTTGCTTTTGAGGGTTTTGACATGTCAAGTAATAATTAATTTTAAGTGGTCTATTCTTTTTTTTGGTTTGGGGCAATTGATTTAAATTTTGTTTTGGGCTCTTATTCTTGACCTTATTTGGCTTTTCCTCTCTCTCTCTCTCTCTCTCTCATATAATATATATTAATTATATATATATATAATAGTATATATCTATATATTATATATATAGAGAAGAGAGCGAGAAGAGAGAGAAGGAGAGAGATTGAGGAGAGAGAGAGACAGACGAGATCCAAATTATGGTCCAAGAATAATGGCTCAAAAATCTTTATTAATTGCAAAAAACATTGCATCCTAATATATACCTGACATGTCAAGACCCCCAAAAGCAATTTAAAAAAAAAAAATATATATATATATATATATATATATATCTATATATATATAAATATATATATATATATTTATAATGGTAGATAGAAAGACAGATAGATAGCTGTCGCCTTTTTCTCCAGAGGAAAGTTTGTTGACAGGAAGGTACAAAAACCTTCAAATTGTTCATAAAGTCTTTGGAAGTGAGGTTGCTAGGCCGGGGTTCCATAACCCCTGCAGATTAGCACCCATTTATTGCTGAGTGAACTGTCAAAAGATAGACGGGGCCAGTCCATGGACCTATCAATTGTGAACTTAGCCTCGTACCCTCGGCTACTATAGCTGGTTCACTTAAGGTAGATTCTTGGGTGACCCCTATGCCTACAAGACGTTAGTTTGGTGGCCGCTGATTGGCTGGGAGCTGCCTACCTCCCGGTACCATCCAATCAGCGGCCGCCAAACAAACGTCTCGTAAGCATAGGGCTCGTCCAAGAATCTACCTTAGGTGAACCAGCTATAGTTACGTCATCTTGTTGAGGGATGTAATAGAGTTATTACATTCATCTCTTTATTTCTCATTTATTAAAAAAACATCAATAACCTCTTGGAGTTTCTTAAACTGATTATATTTTTCTAAGTATTTCTCATTAAAAAAATTGAAAATCAACTCTTCGGTTACCATTGTTATTATTGTTTTTGTTATCGTTGTTGTTTGTTTACGCTCAGTCATCCCGTAAACACATTGGCTTTTGATCTTCTTTTGTCTATAAAAGAGAATCTCAGGTCTTTGTTGTCTTGCAGGGGTCTGTCGAGACTGTTTTTATTTTCTTTTTTACTTATTTTTTTTGTTTGGTTCTTTTTTGTCCGAGCTGAGGACAACAGGCTAAGATCTGGCCTGGTCAGAGTACAAAGAGGCTTAAAAAACAAATACATTTTCTTTCCATTAATCTTGTACTTCTAATTATCCTTTCATCAGCTCTCTCTCTCTCTCTCTCTCTCTCTCTCTCTCTCTCTCTCTCTCTCTCTCTATATATATATATATATATATATATATATATATATATATATATATATATGTGTGTGTGTGTGTGTGTGTGTTTATATATAATATTTACAAATGCATTAAATTATATATTGTCTAGTTATTTTTGCAGCAGATATTATCTAAAATAAGGAAAAGTATTTTAAACCCATAGAGTATGTTCACTTGTCGGTATTATATTTAGAGTAATTTGTTTAATAGGTAAACTTTTACATTTGAATTTAAAAGTTAATTTTTTATTATAATTTATTTGTTTAGCCTGATGTTTCCTAATAGGTAGTCAGATCACTTAATTCAGGCATTGTTGGTTTCGGCCAGTATGTGGACGGGTGACCTTTGGTACTTTTGAAAATCCTTTTGGGAAAGGTATGTGATACATGCAACAAAATGGTAACACCTGCTGGCGAGATCTTCTCAGAATTTACTCGTTAATTGGCCCGTTGCAGAGTTGGCTAATTCAACTGAGACAAACTTGAAGCCCCACAGCGCTAACAAGGCTTTGTACGTCACATCTATAAACAGACAAACATTCATCAGTAATAAGACTAGTACTAATTGGCAAACTCCCGTGGGTAGCCCAAGCTCGAAGCATTTTAGGAATATATTTTAAGATCCTCCTCTAAACCTGTTT
>NC_061104.1:22106746-22131746 GCF_015104395.2 Macrobrachium nipponense
GATAATACTTTGAATAATTTTTCATTATTATTATTTATGGTAGAAAAAAATAATTCAAAATATTATCAATAAATCATACTTACATACATACATACATACATACATACATACGTACGTACATACGTACAAGATTCATTGAGATTTTTAATAGACTGTCTCTTTACTAAGGAGGAAGGTTCGGTTTCTAAAAAGAAAAAAAAAATAGTTGAGGTTTCAACATGAAAAATAGACAGTCAGTCTTTTTTTTTAATACCTCAGTCTTCTCTCATACTGTTTTCCTTTGCTCTCTCTCTCTCTCTCTCTCTCTCTCTCTCTCTCTCTCTCTCTCTCTCTCTCTCTCTCTCTCTCTCTCTCCTTTTATCTTTTACCTTTACCCACATTTTTGTTGTCTCTCTCCCTCAGTAAATTAATTTATTAAAAAAGTGAAATAAATGAGAGAGCGAGGGAAGGTCTAGCAAAAAAGGAGAGAGAGAGAGAGAGAGAGAGAGAGGAGAGAGAGAGAGAGAGAGAGAGAATGTAATCAAGAAAATGGAAGAACTGTTTTTGCTCAGATAATCTCTTGTACTCATCCTTTTTCCCATTAATATAATTCCTCCTTTTTTTGCCTTTATTTTTTATTTACCCAAACGTGAGAATAATGCCAAGTATCTCAACTTAAGTACGACATATTAATTTTGTACTGATAAGAACTTCAGATTTTATTTTATTTTTGTTAGTTTTTCTTTTGAGATTTCTGTTTTCTGCGTAAAAACAAAACGGAAAAATTGAAACTATTCGTTTTATTAAGACTGGTGTGCACCTCTGGACTCCGACCAACCAAGAGAGGCAAAGAGACTCCCAGTCAGCCCCAAATTGATATTTGCTCTTTAAGAATAAAAAGAAAAATTCTTTAAAGAGAATTTGCTTTTGAAAAAAATTATTATTTGTAAAAAAACATACAGAAGCTTGTGTTTAAAAAAATATTTTGCTTTTTATAAATTTTTCTTTTTTGATAAAAAAAATTGCTCTTAAAAAATTTCCTCTATTGAAGAACAATCGAATTTTTTCTTTTGAAAAAATTTGATCTTTGGAAAAAAAATTGATATTTGAAATATAGAATTTGCGCTTTGGGAAAACTAAGGAAGTTACTAATAAAAATAATTGCTCCTTAAAAAAAGAATTTGTTCTTGAAAAAAGTTGTTCTTAAAAAAACAGTTTTTAATTTAAAAAATTCTTAAAAAAGAATTTACTCTTAAAACAAGCTGTTCTTTTTACTCTTAAAACAAGCTGCTCTTTTTCAAAGAGAGAAATCTTTCAAAGAAAGATTTCTCTCTTTGAAAAATTTACTCTTAAAAAATGAATGTTGGCTTTCGAAAATTTTTTTGTCTCTTAAAATAAAACAATTTGCTCATTAAAAACATAATTTGCTTTTTGGGGGGAAATATAAGAAATTTACTCATAAAAAAAACACTTTGCTCTTTAAAGAAAAAATACCATTTTTTAACGCTTCACTAATCTCAGCAGTGCAATTAAGAGAAGAGACGGGTCATCTGGAAGTCAGGATGCGTCTTGGGCACTTTTTTTCTTTTTCTTTTTTAAAGTCTTATGGCTCTGAATATTAGCTTCTTAAGGGCCTTTGCCTGGGAGGTGGGAGGACAAAGAAGCTTATTATTTGGTCCAAGGTCTTCTGGAATGCAAAGTCGGTCTCTCTCTCTCTCTCTCTCTCTCTCTCTCTCTCTCTCTCTCTCTCTCTCTCTCTCTCATGCACACACCTTGAGATTTCAAGTTAGTTACTTCACTATACCTAGTCAAGAGTGTTTCAGTATTTTATGAATTAAGTACAATCTCTCTCTCTCTCTCTCTCTCTCTCTCTCTCTCTCTCTCTCTCTCTCTCTCTCTCTCTGACATTTCAAGTTACTTCAGTGTTCCAAGTCAGTGTGTTTCCATATCTTTGAAATAAGAAAATTCTCTCTCTCTCTCTCTCTCTCTCTCTCTCTCTCTCTCTCTCTCTCTCTCTCTCTCAAGTAAAAAACGTACATTAAAAAATGGCATATAGTATATCACAAATATCAGTTAATATCGAATTCTACGTACCTTGAGAATAACTTATACCGAAGAGAAATTGTAACAAATAAGTGCATTTGGAATAGTTACATCGATACTGTAACAGTTATATTGATAATTAAGATAGTGGCATCAGTATAGAATATAAGTATAATCCTATATATGATTCTTTAATGTGAGATCTAAGTTGGAAGTGGAAAATGGTGCTGCAGAAGAAAAATCACCTTAAAGAATCATATAAAAGATTATGATTGACTTTCGTAATCACTGCATTAATTAGCGAGATAACTATTACACATCTGTCTGGCCAAGACTTGATAACTCTTGATTCGTCCTTGTGTGGGGGATTACAAGTGATGAGTGAATCCGCTCGACTTCATATCATCGTATCTAAACTTAAGGCTCCAATTTAAACCTTGGTTGGGTCAGTTGAACATTATCAATTATAATTCCCCTTAGGTGAAAGTTATTCCTAAGGTATAATGAGGTCGATATTAAGTGAAATTTTGCTGATTAACGCATAATATATATGATGTATATTTATATGGATATACATATACATACATACACAAACACACACATACAAAACAGCACACAAAACTAAAAATGAAAAACTAAACAGCAGACAAAAAAACTAAACAGCAGGCAAAAAAAAATTAGCAGACGAAAAAACTAAACAGTAGACAAAAAAACTAAACAGCAGACAAAAACAAAAACTAAACAGCAGACGAAAAAAATTAAACAGCTGACGAAAAAATTAAACAACAGACAAAAAAACTCATCAGCAGAAAAAAACTAAACAGCAGCACTTTAGAACAGTTAGAAACAGACAAAAAAACTAATCAGCCAGAAAAAAAAAACAAATAAACAGCAGGCAAAAAAATCTAAACAGCAGACAAAAAAAAAAAAAAAAAAAATAAAAAAAACGACTAACAGCAGAAATAAAACAAAGCAATACTTTTCAGCAGCGCATCTCGCGGTAAAGGAAAATGCGACGGAGAGGAGAGAGAGAGAGAGAGAGAGAGAGAGAGAGAGAGAGGGGACGGGGACTTTTGAGGATCACCCAAAGGGAGGATTTGTCACTCACGGAGGATTCAGCATCCTAAAGCTATCAGCTGAGTGAGGGAACACTCCCAAAAGAGTAAGTCAAGCGAAGTTCGGATGGCGTTGGAGGGCGAGAGGAGGAGGGTGGGGGGGGGGGGGGACGATTGATAGGGGTAGGGGGTCCTTGCCGGTAGTAGTATGGATGGATAGGGGGACCTATAGTAGGTAGAGGGAGGGGTTTGGAAGGGGAAGTAGTAGATAAGGGAAGAGGGTGGGGCGGGAGAAGACCTAATAGGTAAAGGGAGAGTTCGTAAGGAGACTTGGTATGGTAGGGGGAAGGAGTAGGGGATGGAATGGAAGGGGTAGATGGTTATAAGAAGTAGGTAGGGGGTGGAGGTTAGGAGATGATAGGGGAGGGAGGGGTCGGGGCAAAGGGTGACCTAGGATGTAGGGGGAAGGGAAGGCGTAGGAGATTGAATGAAAGAAGATGAGATAAGAAGGGGGAGAATTGGTTGACGTGGCGGGCGGGTTCTAGAAGGGAGGGAAGGGGGTGCAAATGGGTGAGGGGGGGAGCCTAGGACGTAGGGGGATGAGGGGGAAACTGGATGGAAGAGTGAGATGGAATAAAAGTATGGAATGGGGGTTTGGGGAGAGAGTGTGTGTGTGTGTATTCAGCCAGGTAAGATATCTGTCTGTACATCTGACAGGGACTCAGAGGTAGTTGAATGCACGCGCGCGCACACACACACACACACACACACACACATATATATATATATATATATATATATATATATATATATATATATATATATATATATATGTGTATATATATATATATATATATATATATATATATATATATATATATATATATATATATATATATATATGAACTTATTAACACATGAGCACATGTCTCTATGTATGTGCCTAATTGTTTTGTTAATAAATATGTAATTATTGGGGGGCGGGCGGGGGGCGCTTGGATATAAAAACTGAAAATATACAAGGACAGCAACAACAATAAGAGTAGCAACAACAATGAAAACAACAGGCAGAAATACCACAGGTCTTTGAAGCCAGACAGTAAACGGTGATTGCACATTTCCTTCTACTTTCATTTTTATATTTATTCTTTTTGCTTTATTCATTTATTTGGCTTAGTTGCCAAGTCTCCTTTATTTGTAGTTTTAAAAGTGGTGCTAGTGTCCTTATTCCTTAACTGAATGATATAATCCTTGTTATTTTAATTGGTTGAATGATACATATTATTATTATTTTTATTAATATTATTATACATTACCTTTTATAGAGTTTTACATATTTATCTGTGGTTGCTTAATTGTTTGTATGTTCATTATTTATGTTTTTTTATTATTAACGCCATGAATGTTTATAATTACGAATTATGCTTTATTCTTCATTATTGATATCACAATTTTTTTTTATTACTTGAAGTTCTAAGTAACAAGACCTTAAACTGGCACAAGGCCACCCTACCTTTGAAATAACAACAGCAACAAACAAAAGTAGCAACAACAGAGAAAACAAATAAGCAAAAGACCCCTTTCTTCAAAAAAAAAAAAAAAAAAACAAAAAAAAAAAAAAAAAAATACCGACGAATATCTGAATTTCTAAACCGAGAGAGAGAGAGAGAGAGAGAGAGAGAGAGAGAGAGAGAGAGAGAGAGAGCTTGTTTGTCCGGCCGAAATCTCCCATCAATCATCCATCGCCGAACTTCTCAGCTTTCGATGCGGGAAATGGGAGTGGAAATTGACTGCGAGAGTGTCCTTCAATCTCGGGCATTCGGAAATGAGGTCTTCCTGCCACTATTCCAACCTCGCTCGTTCCCATTCCTGGGAATATTCCTCGCTCGTTCCCATTCTTGGGAATATTCCTCGCTCGTTCCCATTCCTGGGAATATTCCTCGCTCGTTCCCATTCTTGGGAATATTCCTCGCTCGTTCCCATTCCTGGGAATATTCCTCGCTCGTTTCCATTCCTGGGAATGTTCCTCTCGTGTTCTCCTTCCTGGGAATATTCCTCGCTCGTTCCCATTCCTGGGAATGTTCCTCTCGTGTTCTCATTCCTGGGAATATTTTTCGCTCGTTCTCATTCTTGAGAATATTCCTCGTTCGTTCCCATCTCGTTTCCATTCCTGGGAATATTCCTCGCTCTTTCCCATTCCTGGGATTATTCCTCGCTCGTTTCCAATCCTGGGAATATTTCTCTCTCGTTCTCATTCTTAGGATATTCCTCACTCGTTCCAATTCTTGGGAGTATTCCTCGCTCGTTCCCATACCTGGAATTTCGTCGCTCGTTCTCATTCCTGGTAATATCTCGCGGCGGTTCCCATTCCTGGGAGTATTCCTAGTTCGTTCTCAATCTTGGGAATATTCCTCACTCGTTCCCATTGCTGGGATTATTCCTCGCTCGATCGTTTTCCTGGGAATATTCCTTGCTCGTTCCCATTCTTGGGATTATTCCTTGTTCGTTCCCATTCCTGGGATTATTCCTCGTTCGTTCCCATTCCTGGAAATATTCCTCGCTCGTTTCCATTCCTGGGAGTATTCCTCGATCGTTCCCATTCCTAAGAATACTCCTTGCATGTTCCCATTCCTGGGGGTATTCCTCGTTCGCCCTCATTCCTGGGAATATCTTGCAGCAGTTCCCATTCCTGAGAATATTCTTCGCTTGTTCCCATTCCTGGGAATATCTCGCGGTCGTTCTCAGACCTAAAGGGCCAATGGTTTTGGTCAGAATTTGGTAACTGTCGTGATTGTCTTGGAACTTGATGCATATATACATATATACATACATAAGCATGCATTATACATTTATGCATACAATTGTAGTGTCCATTTGTTAACCCAAGAAGTGAATTAAGTAGCTTACAGTTAGTTGGAGGACAGTGTTGAGTGGCAGATCTGAAGTAGGGAATCTGATCTCTCTCTCTCTCTCTCTCTCTCTCTCTCTCTCTCTCTCTCTCTAATCTACGTATGGTCTATGTATATATATATATATTATATATATATATATAGAATATATATATCTATCTATATATATATATATATATATATATATATATATATATTATATATATATGTGTGTGTGTGTGTGTGTGTGTGTGTATGTGTGTATGTGTATGTATGTATGTACGTATATAAAAGAAACTTAAAAATACATCCAGATTCGCATCTTTCTGACTTTCTGAAAATCAAAGCAATATTTTCTTGTCCCACAATCCACGCTTCACATCACAATATTTCATGTAATCCCGTCAAAATAAATAAATAATAAAAAATAAATAAATAAATAAATAAATAAATAAAGTATTGAGAAATCTTGCTGAGAGACTCTATATCAAATAAACATACAAACAACCAATGTTCATTATCGTAACTTCTTCCATCAGGTTAAATCTTACTATAAGTGTTAGGTCTTACGCGGCCAGATTAATTAAGTAGTCTGTTACTGTCAGGCTTAGCCTAGGCGCCACAACGAAACTCGTTTGGTACAAGTCGTAAAAAATATGATAGAAAATATGTGATATAACGATAGATCATCATGCTTAGATGTGCATGAAGGGAGATCTACCTTCTGTCTGTCTGTCTGACAGTGTCTTTCATGCTTGTTATTATATAAACTGTGATTATGTTTTGCATAGAACAAGTTCGCAAAACAATTGACTATTGTATAAATTGTCTTGTTTGCACAGAGCAAGACAATAAAACAATTACGTGTTATATAATTTGTGTCATGTTTACATAAAACAAGACAGCAAAACAATTACTTATTATATAAATTGTGTAATGTGCACTTAAAAAAAGACAACAAAACAGTTACTTATTACATAAATTGTGGCAAAACAACAAAACAATGACCTATTATATGTTGTGTGATGTTTACATAAAACAAAACAATGACCTATTGTATGTTGTGTCATGTTTACATAGAACAAGACAACAAAATAATAAATGACCTAGTATATAATTGTGTCATGTTTACATAGAACAAGCCTTCAAAACAAATACCTTGCTAAGCAAGTTTCCAGTGAGTTTTCTAGCACCATCTTTTAATACTTCACAGTTTGCTAAGAGTTTTATCTTGGCTACAACTAAAATGTGGAAGAATTTGCTTAGTTCGTTTCTTAAATCTTCTGATCCTCAGATATTTAACTCGGGAGGAAATTCATTCCTGCTATCTGCTAACTTCTCTTGAATTTCAGGCTTATCGGTTATATTTCCTGTTTCCTCATAGTTATTTATACGTCACCTTCTTCCTTTAAACCCCCCCCCCTCTCTCTCTCTCTCTCTCTCTCTCTCTGCAAGCGGATTTCCCTTGGTAACCCTCCTGGGTTTATATAGTATGTTGACTCTATAAGGGTTTCCAGTTGAAGATTTAGAGAAAGGAAGAAAGAAAGTTGATAAAATAATTAAGATTAAAAGAAATATATATATATATATATATATATATATATATATATATATATATATATATATATATATATATATAGTATGTATATGTATATATAACACACACACACACACACACACACACACACACATATATATATATATATATATATATATATATATATATATATATATATATATATATATATATATATCAATAAGAAGGAATGAAAGTTGACAGAATAAGCGAAAATAAATAAATTTTAACGCAGACGAAAGTAACAATTGCCCATTCCGCCCCATTTCATTTCCAATGCATCAAGTTAATTCCTCGCCCCTCGCGCTCTCATGCATTATACGGCCACTGTGCCACGTTCTCATTGTAGTATAAAGAGGAATGAGTCTGGCATCTCTCCCTTGGGGTATAAAATAAGCATAAAGGACGCTCAAGTCGTATAGCGGAGTTGGGCAATTCATGTGTCGTCGGAATAATTTGTGATTCGCTGGAAAGCGTATCTTTTCAAGCTTCTATTTTCCCCTACAATATGATTCGTTTTTATTCATTTTTTATTACGAGTGTCTGGAAATTATTTTATTATAATTTTCCAGAGTATCTTATAATTTTATTTTTTCTTAAAAGCGTCTGGAAATTGTTTTATTATTATAATTTTCCAGAATATGTATAAGTTTTTTGTTTCTTAAGTTTCCGGAAATTATTTTATTATAATTTTCCAGTGTTAAAATTTTTTTGTTTCTTTAGAGTGTCTGAAAAGTATTTTATTATAATTGTCAAGATTACCTCATAATTTTTTTTCTTAAAGAGTGTCTGGAAATTATTTGAAATTTTTCCAGATTATCTTGTAATTTTATATTTTTTTCTTAAGAGTGTCTAGAACTGGAAATTATTTTATTATTTTACTCTCAAGCCTCTTATAATTTAATGTTTTTTTTTTTGTATAGGAATATAACATAAATTGTACTCAGTACGCTATGAATTAATCTTGTTCACAGATATGGGTAATAAAATAATACATAATATCTTCATGAGATATAACTATTCTTTTTATTATACAACGATATTCGAGATCCATACATATATATATATATATAGGTTTATTATATATATATATATATATATATATATAATGTATGTATATATATATACTATATATATATATATATATATATATATATATATATATATATATATAATGTGGTGTGTGTGTGTGTGTGTGACTGTGTGTATATATATATATAATATATAAATATATATATATATGTGTGTGTGTGTGTGTGTGGGTATATATATATATATATATATAATATATAATATATATATATATATATATATATATATATACACTCTGACAAGCCATTTACTGCAATATTTATAGTAAAATTCAAGCCATTTACTATTATCATAACTAATCCGTCAATATCCTAAATTAATTGTATTCAACGCTACCTAAGGTAATCTTTCGTAACCTCAGCCCCTCAGTAATCATACAAGTAGCAACCAGCATCCAAGATTAAACTCCTGGCATGAGAGAGAGAGAGAGAGAGGAGAGAAAGAGAGAGAGAGAGCTCAAGCAAACCTCTAGGCCTTGGGCCAGTTCAAGAACTTACCTCATCGAAGTTCTTCCTCGTGTAGATTTTTAAGGATTAACTGGCCGCTGTTCAAGGTTCGATCTTGTGGTTTTGATTATTACCCCAACGCTGGTGCATTATAATTTGTGTTATAGTTTGTATGTTGTAGTTTGTGTTGTAGATTGTTCTCCTGTCTATTCATTATTATTATTATTATTCTTATTATTATTATTATTATTATTATTATTATTATTATTATTATTATTATTATTGAACCAAACAAAAACTTCTGTCAGTTTTCTTCTGAAGATTGAAAAAGAAACCCACAAAATTACTGTGTATAACGTGTTGAGTAAAATAAAATGTAAATATTTATAAGTGAACACGGTATACACAGTAATTTTGTGGATTTCTTTTTCAATTATTATTATTATTATTACTGTTATTATTATTATTTAGTTGTTGCAGGAAGGTATGTTGTACTTGACAGGTACAATCTTCTTCAGTCTGTTATTTGTGGTTTGTCCGTATTATTATTATCATTATTATTTGTTGTTACAGTAAGGCAGATTTATTGCAATGTCTCTTGTAAATGTAATTTTATAAGTTAAATTCTGTTAAGTCTGTTTTTTTGTGGGACTTGATGGTGTCTGTCGTGAGGTTAATTGGTTCTTTAATTATTTAAATCTCTCTCGAGTTACTTTTTTTTAGTTGGCTGTTGATCAACGAAGGATTAATTAGATTGTGATAATAATGTTAATTCGGATCTGCATAAGTTTGTTGTTTATTTTATGTTATTTACTTGCTAGTTTTTCTGGCGTCAGGGGGAAGTATTGGCACAGAGTGGGCTTAGTTGAACAATTTTGCTTCCAGCTTATTCATAAAACTTTATTTTTATGTGCACTGTTTTTGTCAAGAGAGTATAACAAGCTCCTAGAATATCATTAAAGTCAGTCGAGAACTTAGTGACATTTCTTATTTACCAACAAACGAGTTGATGTTTTTGCATTGTTTTTGTCACGAGAGTAAAACAAACAAGTACAACTTCATTGCAATCAATCGTTGTTTTAGATTTAGCTGACCTCTTTCCAGTACGGGCTCTTGCTCGTAGAGCAGCTCGTAAAAATTGTAATCAATCGGGGAGTTTTTGAGATTTCTTATTTACAAACAGACTTCATTATATTTGCATTGTTTTTGTCTTGAGAACATAAAAAAACTCTATCAAGAACCTTTAATGTTTCTGGTTAACAAACCGACAAACAAACAAAAACCCGTGGAAGACGACATCACCCGAAGTGGTTGCATAATTGATTTTCTTATCTTGCCTCCTTGATGCCTTTTTTTATTCGTTTTATTTGTTAATTTACTCCGTTTCTCAGCTCATATTTTGTTACCTGGGTCATTTGGATCGTTGTGCTCAGGTAAATAGTTTTTTTTTTTTTTTTTCCTGTGTCAAGGAAATGCAGTTTTTTTTTTATTTACTTGCGTCAAGGTAAACACAGTTTTCTTTTTTTTTTCTTGTTTTACCTGTGTCAAGATGATTGCAGTTCTCTTTTCTTACCCGTATCAAAGTAAATGCAATTTTCTTTTTTTACCTGTGTCAAGGTAAATGCAGGTTTCTTTTCTTACCTGTGTCAAGGTAAATGCATATCTTTTTTCTTACCTGTGTCAAGGTAAATGCAATTTTCTTTTTTTTTTTGTTACCCCTGTGTCAAGGAAATTGCATTTTCTTTTTCTTTACCTGTGTCAAAGAAATGCAATTTTTTTTCTTTTTTTTTTTTTTGTTTTACCTGTTCAAGGTAAATGCAGTTTTCTTTTTCTTACCTGTGTCAAGGTAAATGCAGTTTTCTTTTCTTACCTGTGTCAAGGTAAATGCAGTTTTCTTTTCTTACCTGTGTCAAGGTAAATGCAATTTTTTCTTTTTTTTTTTTTTCCTTTTTTTTTGTTTTGTCAAGTAAATGCAGGTTTTCTTTTCTTATAAACCCTGTGTCGGGTAAATGCAATTTTCTTTTTTTCCTTAATCCTTTTTGTGTCAAGGTAAATTTGCAATTTTTTTTTTTTTTTTTTTTTTACCTGTGTCAAGGTAAATGCAGTTTTCTTTTCTTACCTGTGTCAAGGTAAATGCAATTTTCTTTTCTTACCTGTGTCAAGGTAAATGCAATTTTCTTTTTTTACCTGTGTCAAGGTAAATGCAGTTTTCTTTTCTTACCTGTGTCAAGGTAAATGCAATTTTCTTTTTTTACCTGTGTCAAGGTAAATGCAGGTCTCTTTTCTTACCTGTTGTCAAGGTAATGCAGGTTTTCTTTTTTCTTACCTGTTGTCAAGGTAAATTCAATTTTCTTTTTTTACCAGTGTCAAGGTACATGCAGGTCTCTTTTCTTAACTGTGTCAAGGTAAATGCAGTTTTCTTTTTTTACCTGTGTCAAGGTAAATGCAATTTTCTTTTTTTACCTGTGCCAAGGTAAATGCAGTTTTCTTTTCTTGCCTTTGTCAAGGTAATTTCAATTTTTCTATTTTTTTTAACTGTGTCCAGGTAAATGTATTTTTTTTACCTATGTCAAGGTAAACGCAGTTCTCTTTTCTTACCTGTGTCAAGGTAAACTCAGTTTTGTTTTTTTATGTGTGTTAAAGTAAATACATTTTTTTTCTTACCTGTGTCAAGGTAAATGCAGTTCTCTTTTCTTGCCTGTGTCAAGGGAAATGCAGTTTTCTTTTCTTACCTGTGTCCAGGTAAAGTCAGTTTTGTTTTCTTACTTTTATCAAGGTAATTGCAATTTTTTACCTGTGTCAAGGTAAGCAATCTTTTGCAAAGCTGATCAAGGAAGTCAGGACCCTTTAAATTTTCTCATAGTTGCATCATTTGCCTCTTTCGTTAGAGGTCTCGTAAAATCGATAAAAGAAAAAGAAGAAGACGAAGAAGAAGAAGAAGAGAGGGGATTGAGGTCATGTTGGGTATTTCTGTCCGTGACGCTGAAGTGGCCCAAAGAGAATCGAAGAATTTGGGCATTTTGGTTCAGTGTATTTTATTTGCTTCGGTTCACGATGGCTACAATTCGTTTCGTTTGGTTTTGTTTCCATTTACAAGGTTTTTATTCCCCCGACGAGGAATGAATTAGCTTATACTTCCATATGTTTTTTTTTTTTTTTGAGAATTTTGAAGAGCTTTTTTTTTATGATGTTGACCAGTTCTTTATTTATAATTTTATGTCCTTTTTAAACTCCTGTTGCTGAACCTTGTTGTTTTGGCATAAGAGGAAGGAGAAAGAAGAAGAATGCTGAGCGTCCGGTAAAGTAGATGTTCCGGTGTTGCGCTCGGGGGAAACCCCCAGAGTCCCTCCCCCCCCCTCCCCCCCTCCCCACACCTCGCATTCGGACTGTGGGTCGAACGTCAATCGGAACCAAGTTCGGACGGGTTCGAACGTGATTCGGACCGCTTTCTCAAGGGTTCGAACGTCATTCGGGGACAGCTCTCTCAAGGGTTCGAACGTCATTCGGGGACAGCTCTCTCAAGGGTTCGAACGTAATTCGGGGACCGCTCTCTCAAGGGTTCGAACGTGGTTCGGGGACCGCTTTCTCAAGGGTTCGAACGTCATTAGGGGACAGCTTTCTCAAGGGGTTCGAACGTCATTCTGAACCGCTTTTGGATTCGAGCTCGAACGTAGTTCGGAACAGCGTTCGGACTGGGGCGCGAACGTGATTCGGAAACGAACGAAACAGGTGTTGTTACACTAAGCCCTCTGTCTTATATATATATATATATATATATATATATATATATATATATATATATATATATATATATATATATATATATATATATACTATATATATATATATATATATATATATATATATTATATATATATATATACTATATATATATATACTATATATATATATATATCTATATATATATATATATTATATATATATATATATATATATATATATATATATATATATATATATATATATATATATATAAACTCTATATATATATATATATATATCATATATATATATATATATATATATATATATATATATATATATATATTTCTATATATAGTAATATATTACGTACATATAAATAGTATATATATATGTATATATATATAGATATATATATATATATATATATTTATATATATATATATATATATATTTATATATATATATATATATATATTTATATATATATATATATATATATATATATATATATATATATATATATATATTGTATATGTATATACTACATTCATACATCAGATCTGCCCACTGAATAAATGATTCCCTCTAACCGCCCAATTACGAAACCAAGCAGAAAGTGCACATTTAAACGAAAATATATCACCCTCTCAAATGACGCTCATTGCATATTTCACCTGCCAGAGAGAGAGAGAGAGAGAGAGAGAGAGAGAGAGAGA
Organism: Macrobrachium nipponense; assembly: GCF_015104395.2. Taxonomy (NCBI): domain Eukaryota; kingdom Metazoa; phylum Arthropoda; class Malacostraca; order Decapoda; family Palaemonidae; genus Macrobrachium; species Macrobrachium nipponense. Next base: position 22,120,268 of record NC_061104.1, read on the forward strand.
GAGAGAGAGAGAGAGAGAGAGAGAGAGAGAGAGAGAGAGACCAGGCACCTTGTCTTTCTTTAAACATAAATAGCCAGTGAGTCTTGGTGTTTGGGTTGGCTCTTCTATAAATGCTGCTGAATATTTTTTTTCATTCTCCATAGTCATTTATAAGGAGAGAAAACGAGAGGAAATGAAACGTGGAAATGTTGAGAATAAGTGAGAGAAATGGAAACGGGACTATGGAAAGGATGCATTGGAAACAAGAGTGAGAATAAGTATGTAGTATAAGAGATTCGAGATTAACTTGATTTTAACTTTATGATGAAAAGAATTGAAAGGATAATGGGAGATTTCCTAGAAGAGGAATAATAACGTAGTAAGAGATAGAACTATAGTTCGCATTTTTATTTACACGTATGATATTTTGGGTCACTTTGCATAATCTCGCTTCGTTACGCTTTCAGTCTTTTTATATAAATATAAATACGAACAAGGCGTGATCCGACCTCCAGGTTGGTGGGACACGCGCAAGAGTCTCCCTTCACGCATAAGTTGTAAGCATTATAATCCTAAATTATAACGTGAATTAAGACCTACTAAAATCTACAGTCAAATAGAGCGTTGTTTCACCAACGAATATTAAAATAAATACGCGATATTTTATTAGAAATAATTTCTCTTTACTGTTTAATATGCACATTATTTATTCTTTACATTTTCATTCTAATAAATAAATCAGAGATATCCCATCCTAAAATTCCTATATCCTTAACTCAACGCGAAACACCTTTTTTCAGGCCTTTTTAGACTTTTCCATAGACCTTTCCTACCTCCCCCAACAAAAACAACAACAAAGTATTTTGTAGGCTTACTCCCCGAGGAAGCGATAAAAATATAAGTATATATAGAAGGAGGAGGAGGACGACGACAGTATTAGTTGCAAAAAATTATTCAAACTATTTTATTCTGCTTTGCATAAAAACACACATCACGCAAAGTAAATATAATCTAAATATTATACGGGAAAACTTGATTACATTTCGTGGACCTGAAGTAGAATAGAACATAAATCTTTGGTAAAATGGAAAAAAAAAAACTTTTGCAAAAAGAAAATATAATTTTTGTTTGGAAACTGAAACATCGAGAAGGATGTAAATTTTTTTTTTTCTTTCTTTTTTGAAACTGAAACATCGAGTTTGAAATCCAATTAAAGTTTATCCAGTAAAAATGTTCGGAGTGTTTAACTATGAACTTTTCCCATTAAGGGAAGAACTGTTGTGTATTCTCGCTTCTTCCGCTTATTCTGTCTTTTATAAATTTTTTTTTTCATTATTTTATTCTTTTTTGTCACTTTGCTTTCTAAATTTATATTTTTATATTCCTCTGTTTCTGTAATTTATAATTTTATTTTAGTTATCATTTTTCTCCTTTTATCACGGTTTGATTTTTAAACGCTTTATGGCCTTCTTCTTTGTCTATCTTATATTATTTTTCTTATATTTATAATTTTTCCAATTTTGCATAATTTTTTGCCTCGTAAATTATTCATCATTGTAATGATGGAACATGTAAGCAGAGAGTGAGTTCCGAAGCTCGACAGCTGACGGAAAGAAACCCTGACCAAGCCCAGTAATCAACTCGTGATTGTCCAAAAATTTATATCCTTTCCCATAAGCATTGCAACGCCACATAAACAAAATATCAGTCAACCATATTCCGCTTCACAGATACTGAGAGAAACGCAAGTAAAGAAATAGCGGAAATGCTTCCTCTCACTCCTCATTTCCCTCACTTCTACGTGTGAGGAAGATCGACACGTTGATTGGAAGGCTGATTGGTTGATTTGATTGGTTGATTCGATTGGTTGCCGCCGGGGTTTATTGAAAGATTGGTTTTGGCAAAGTGATATGACGATCACCTATAGGGTTAAACCGTAATCGTTTTTTCTTGTCTTTTTTCTTCTTTCGTGTTTTTTACGTTTACTTTTTTCTTTTTATTGATTTTCTTGATTTTTATTTTCTGGTTTTCTTGTGTTTTCGTTTTCTTGCTTCTTGCTTCCATGCTTTCTTTTTTTCCTTGTTTTTTAAAATTGTTTTATTGTTTTCGTGTCTTGTCTTATTTTCTTCTCTTTTTTCCCTTGTCTGGTTTTGGGTTTTTGTTTTTTTATTATTTTGTTTTCTTGTTTTTTAGGAAGACCTGGGCTACAGAGTGGCATTTGGTTGCCAGTACCAACGGCCTCTGTGTCGTCAAATAGTGATTTTATCATAAATTTTTTATTCGAATTTGAATTGACGTAAATGACTAAACTTTTATCAATAAATTAAATGACCCTTGACATTATTGAAATTCATTTTGATTTTAACTGATTCTTTTTTAAAATCTTTGGCTGAAGATTGTCAGTGTAACAATTTTTATGTAACAGTTTTTAACTCAATTTTATGAAATTTGTTTTTGGAAGTATAATTTTTCGCTTGACGTCATCGTACAGAAAATTCATTATCATTTATTTTTAACCTTTTTATATATATTTTTTAGCTCTTGTATGCTAATCTAGCCTGTTAAAACTGTCCTTTGTAATACAAATTTTTAACCTTGTATGATGATTTATGATTTATTTCATTAGCATGACTGTTTGAGCCTTTACGTAATATTTTACATTAATAATTCATACCACCCAGTAACAGTAATTTAAGTATAATATTCTTCACCACGTATGTAGCATCTATGAACTATTTCACGTGCAAGAAATTACGTGAGAAATTTTATGCCTTCCAAACCTGCATGACAGCTTCACGCCTCCCCCCCACCCCCCCAACAAGAAAAGGGAGGGCCGTCTCGCCCTGTCCAAAAATACCCTGGGGTCACTGGGCAGCGAATTTGGCAGGTAGCTTATCGCGTTTTGTCATCTATAATTAACTTTGGCATTCTTAGCGGCACAGGGGATGGACGTTGGGTGGTGGCTATGCCCTCACACAGGTCAGAGGTGTTGTTTGTTTATTTGAATTATTTATTTATTTCTTATTTATTTATGTGTTTGTTTGTTTGATTGTATATTTGTATGTTATTTATTTGTTTATTTACACATTTGTTTATTCATCTTGTTGAGGAATTAAAGCCAGGAGAACAAGAAAAGCTTCAAAGACTTAATTCGACATTTTTATTTATTTATTTTATTTATTTGTTTATTTATTTACTGCCTGGCCTTCTATTTATTTATTTATTTATGTATTTGTTTCTGTCCATCCTGTTTATTTGTTTATTTCTCTGCCTATCAATCTATCATTTATTTATTATTTATTTATTTATTGTTTGTTTGTTTGTTTGTTTGTTTGTTTGTATTCGTCGGGAATAGAGAGGGGAAAGGGCGAACAAATTTAGTTTCTTAGAGAATAAAATTCCTCAGTTCATCTAGGACTGCTCGTTTTCATGTGTAAGGATGGCTCACATAAATGCTATTCACGAAATACTTATCAATTTAGATTATCCTCAAGCACACTAAATTAATCATCGAATACTCGATTATTTTGTTTTCTGCGTCGACTACCGCATTTGTTTTCTTATGTTAGTTTATAGTATAAAACGAATCATTTGGTATCACGTGACATTCCTGACCATCAAATAAGAAAAATAAAAGAAGAAAAACAGTAATTTGTCCCTTTGTATCTAGTCTATCTTCTTGGCTCTCTCTCTCTCTCTCTCTCTCTCTCTCTCTCTCTCTCACCTTGATTGCAATACCGATTAGAGCCACATTTTATACGATGTTATGTACGGGCAATAAGATGGGCAGGGGATCAGAGCACACACACACACGCACAAACACCACACCACACAAAGAAGAGAGAGGAGAGAGAGAGATGAGAGAGAAGAGATAGATAGAGAGGAGGACAAGGAGAGAGAGGATTATGATTTAATACCCCGCTTGCAAAGGACAGAGGCCTTTGTGACGATCAACTTAGCGTCCATATCTAGCCAAGACCGGAAGGACGGGAGAGAGGAGAAGATAGAGGATGGAGAGTGAGGAGGGACGAGAGACGATGATGAGACTGAGAGAGCAGAGAGAGAAACGGCATCTTCCCTCCCCGGAATTGCCAGTAAATAATAACAGCTCAGGAGAGCGCATGAAAGGCGTATATACATTAGGGACGAGATAGGCGAGATCAAGATCTGTTATTAAAACCTGCCAGACTCTGAACGTCAAACGCAATTATATTTAGAATGCCACAGCCAAACATTCTGTCTATGAGTTTTTTTATTTTTCTTATGAGAGGTGAAGTAAATGTTTTTTTTTTCTGTAGAAAAAAAAAAACTAAATATTTTTGATGGATCAAACGCAATTATGTTTAGAATGCTATAGGCAACATTCTGTCTATGAGTGTTTTTTTTTTTTTTAAATGAGTCGTGAAGTAAATTTTTTTTTTTTTTTTTTTCTGTAGAGAGAAAACTAAATATTTTTGAGGGATCAAACGTAATTATATTTTGAGGAACCAACATGCTGTCAATGTGACCTTTTTTTAATTTTTTTTATTTTGAATTTTTTTTCTGTAGAAAAAACTAAATATTATTGATGGATCAAACGTAATTATCTTTTGAGGAACAAACATGCTGTCAATGTGACCTTTTTTTTTGCTGTTTTTTCTATGGGCGTGTTTTTAGGGGAGACGAATGAAATTATTTTTTTTTATTCTTTCTATAAAGAGAACTTTAAAAGATTTTTTTGGTGGATGAAAAGTAAGTACATAAAGAATGTGGCAGCCAACATTCTGTCAATATGACTTTTTTTTGTTTGGGTGGGGGAGGGGTTGTTTTTTCTGGGCGTGCTATTATGGAAGGTTATGGATAGTTTATTTTAATTCTCTCTCTAGTAAAAAAAAGGTTCGCTAAATATTTTTGATGGTTTGATAGTTCAAACGCAATTTTATTTAGAAAACGGCAACCAACATACTGTCAGTATGGCTTTTTATTTTTTTTTTTTTTACTGTTTATTTTTTTTATAAGGGCGAAGGAAATGTTTTTAAAAAATTTTCTCTAAAAAAAAGCTTAATTTATTTTTGTAGGACAATACAATTAGGTTTAGGATGCTATAGCCAACATTCTGTCAGTAAGACTTTTTTTTTGTTTTTTTACTGGTTTTTTCTGGGCGTGTTTTTATGAGAGATGAAGAAAATGTATTTTAAAACTTTAATATTTTTGATGGGGTTTTGTTTTCACAAAATATAAAAATATGCATTTTTTAAATTTTTCTGTTCCAATATATTAACTTTTCACAGAGTCAGGAAATTGAATTTAACGTTTTTTTCAAGAAAAATAAGAAAATCATTCGCTGATATTTTTTGTTGGAATTCTCAGTTCACAATGTAACAGTTTATATGAATTTTTCACAAACTTATATATTGGTATGATTGCGAATGTTGATGGTGCATATAATTACATGGAAATAAAATGTTATAGTAGTAAACCATATTTTTAAAGATATACTGCAGCACTAATTACTATATAACTTTTTGAAAATATTTTTGTTTGGATTCTACGAGAGAGAGAGAGAGAGAGAGAGAGAGAGAGAGAGAGAGAGAGAGAGAGAGAGTGTTACAAGGAGTTATAAGGATTAGGATGTCTCAAATACTTATTAGTCCATCCGAGGAGACTTCGTGTGCTCACTTATGAGAGGGAGTGAGACGTGATGAATTGATAGTGCTCTTTTCTTTGAGAGAGAGAGAGAGAGAGAGAGAGAGAGAGAGAGATGTTATGAATTAATGGTGCTCTTTTCTTTGGAGAGAGAGAGAGAGAGAGAGAGAGAGAGAGAATTTTTACGCAGTTCATGCATGATAAGAAACTACATTACAAAGCTAATCACGAAATTACAGAGAGAGAGAGAGAGAGAGAGAGAGAGAGAGAGAGAGAGAGAGAGAGAGAGAGAGAGAGAGAGGGTGGGGGGCATGACTCCCTTCACTTCTTTTTAAGATTCGTAAATGCCAAGGGGAAAATTCCCATAGGATGTAGGGATCTCTCTCAAGACTTAAAGTAGGGGCTTAACGTGTCTAGTTTAAACCCACTTCACGAGACAGCGATAACTCTTGGAATACATTGATGCTGTTCTCTTTCATTTTAGAGAGAGAGAGAGAGAGAGAGAGAGAGAGAAATGGTAACTCAGAATGCATTGACGTTTATCCTTTTTTTGGAGAGAGAGAGAGAGAGAGAGAGAGAGAGAGAGAGAGAGAGAGAGAGAGAGAGAGAGTCTGTATATGTGATGAATTTGAAGCTGACCTCTTACTCTTTGCAAAGAGAGAGAGAGAGAGAGTCTGTAAATATGTGATGAATTGAAGCTGTTCCTTACTCTTTGCAAAGAGAGAGAGAGAGATAAGAGAGAGAGAGAGAGAGAGAGAGAGAGAGAGAGAGAGAGAGAGAGAGAGATACGTGATGAATGAGTACTGTTTTTTTCAGAGAGAGACAGAGAATATGACAAATATCTAATGAATTTATGCTATTCTTGTTTGGAGAGAGAGGGAGAGTGATAAATATGTGAGGAATAATTCCGCCTCGTTGGGGGAGAGGTAATACCTCGTCGAGGGCCTCCCATTTTCAGTTCTATGATGTTATTTATAGAATATAACCTTGGGAGTGGCTGCCGTTTCCCCGGCTGAGAAGTAGCTGTAAATGGCCCCCGAAGTTTCTCAATAAAAGAATATTTGGCCCTGATAAAACTCTATTGGATTCCTCGCGAAGTGTTATAAGTCAGAAATAAAATCGTTTTGCACTGCGATCATGTTAGCTCCTCATCTCTCATCATTCTCTATCACCCCTCTATCCCCATCTCTCCCTCTGCTCTCTCCCCGGGCTGACCCCACCCTTATCGGTCTCCCCCCTCCGCGCAACGCTCACCTTTCCCTCTCTCTCTCTCCTCTCTCTCTCTCTCGTCCATCTTCTCTCTCTCGGGAAGATTGTGTTCCATTGTCTCTTTTGTTTTACCTCTCTCTCTCTCTCTTCTCTCTCTCTCTCTCTCTCTCTCTCTCTCTCTATATATATATATATATATATATATATATATATATATATATATATATATATATATATATATATATATATATATATAGTTTATTAGTATTTTATATAAAAAAAATATATATTCTCATTTATTTAAGGTATTCGATAATGAAATTTAATTGGAAGTAAAAAAAAAAATTTTAATATTAATTTTGCCTAAAGGATTTTATATTTTAATTCCGGAACACTGTCGCAGTTCGTTTGTGGAAATATGGTTTCCATAACTGCAAGAGTCAACGACACAATTTACTGTAGATAAAATGAACGCACTTTTTTTTCTTTTTATTTGAAGGGCGGGGGGGGGTGTCATTCTCTACTTGATTAAGTTAATTTTATGTAGAATTCAGCTGTCGACAATTCCTGTATTAGCGAATTTCACAGATTTATAGATTGTCAATTAAGAGTTAAAAATTCATTATATCAAAATGACCTTGAAAATACTAATGCAGTGCACCTAATTCCTTGTGAAAAAGTGTGATTATCGGACCAAGCATTTATATATATATATATATATATATATATATATATATATATATATATATATATATATATATAAATTATAAACTGGGTCAGATAATCATACGTTTTACGACGAATTTGGTGCAATGCATTAGTATTTTCGTGGTCATTTTGATATAATCAATTTTTGACTCGTAATTGAGATTCTTTAATTCTGTGAGATATATATTATATGTATATATTTATATAGGTATATATGTGTACACATACATACATACATACACTCAAACTTCCTCAAACATATATATTAGATTACTTCGACTTAGAGTTAAGCCATCATCAATTTAGCCATGGCAAAGCCATTGACAACGGGGCTTTACCATCTTACCTTTAGGCCAACAGTGATATGAAACACCTGTCTTACATTCATTATTAACACCTGCCCAGGTCAGTCAAAGCCCATAAGATGTTATGGGTACATATAGGTGCCCGGGTATCTTAGTAGCGGACGGGAAGACAAATTGTTGGGGATCTTTTTTACTTTGTGGATTTGTTCGTCCTTAAATTTGAATCTGATTTGACAAATTGCTGGATTTTTTATGGATTTTTCCTTAAGTTTTGAATATAGTTACGGGTACGTCTTGCATCTTCTCTATTTTTATATTTTATTTATTTATTTTTGTTTTATCAACGTTGGCATCATTTTAATTTTTTTTCAGATTTCTCTAGTCTTATTTATTTCTATACTCTGTTTTGAATTAGGTGTACATTGATTAATAATCATATTTTTTATTTTTGGTTCGTTATTACAATTTTAAGGGTATTTTTTTTTATCAGTCTTTAACTATCCTAGCGATAACATTTAACATTATTGGATGTAGGTAGTTCTCTGTAAGTACCTGCAGTGGGTAGTATTCATTATAAAATTCTATATATATATATATATATATATTATTTATATTATATATATATATATATATGTGTGTGTGTGTGTGTGTGTGTGTGTGTGTGTGTGTGTGTGTGTGTGTGTGTGACGTCGTAACATTACTCCTTAACATCTCCAGCCATCAAACAGTCCCTCAATCACTTCTCGCTCTCCTAAGCCAGTATAACCGAAGACAGCATTAGCTCCTAGGGGAACCTCCTTCGTTATTTTTCCTCGGTTTGTTTTCTTATGTCAGATTTCTTCCGTTAGTTTTCCTCCGTTAGTTTTCATTTATTAGTCTATCTCCGTTAGTTTTCCTCCTTTAGTTTTTCCTTCTTTATTTTATCTCAGTTTTCCTCCGTCAGTTTTTCTCAGATAGTTTTCTTCCATTAGGTGTCCTCCGCCAAATTTCCTCCGTCAGTTTTCCTTCGTCAGTCTTCATCCTTCAGTTTTCGTCCGTCAGTTTTCCTTCGTCAGTCTTCATCCTTCAGTTTTCGTCCGTCAGTTTTCCTTCGTCAGTCTTCATCCTTCAGTTTTCCGTCCGTCAGTTTTCCTTCGTCAGTCTTCATCCTTCAGTTTTCCGCCTTTAAGTTTTCCTTCGTCAGTCTTCATACTTCAATTTCCCCCCTTTCAAGTTTTCCTTCGTCAGTTTTCCTTCGTCAGTTCCTTCATCCTTCATTTTTCCCGCCTAAGTTTTTCCTTCGTCAGTCTTTCATACTTCAATTTCCCCCCTTTCAAGTTTTCCTTCGTCAGTTTTCCTTCGTCAGTCTTCATCTTTCAGTTTCCCCGCCTTCAAGTTTTCCTCCGTCAGTTTTCCTTCGTCAGTCTTCATTCCTCCGTTTCCCGCCTTCAAGTTTTCCTTCGTCAGTTTTCCTCCGTCATTCATCCTTTAATTATACCCTGTCAGTTTTCCTCCTTCAATTTTCCTCCTTCAGTTTCCTGCCTTCAAGTTTTCCTCCGTCATTCATCCTCCCTCAATTCTCCTCCGTCATTTTCCCTCCGCCATTCTTCCTCCGCCAGTTTTCCTCTTTTAATTTTCCTCCTTCAGTTTTCCTCCGTCATTCATCCTCCCTCAGTTCTCCCCGGGAACATCCATCCATCGAACGCGAATGATACAGAGAGTGAAGCCCTTGGTAACACGAGCGCCAAGTTGGAGGACTTCATTAAAATGTTACGCATAGGATGGCGCCGCTGTGTTACGTTACGCCATTAAGAGGCAAGAGTCCTTCCTTCGATGGCTTTTGTAGGAAAGAAGGATAGTAGGTTAGATGAGAAGGTATTATTATTATTATTATTATTATTATTATTATTATTATTATTATTATTGTACTAACCTTAATCTGGAATACCATTGGTAACTGTGAAGATTGTTCTAAATTAGTATCACTCAGTGAATTATTATTATTATTATTATTATTATTATTATTATTATTATTATTATTATTATTATTATTATTATTATTATTATTATTATTATTTCTATGGCCTGGAATTACATTGTTATGGGGAAACGAAAGTTCCCTAAGAACACCTGTATTACTGCAGATCTCAAACTCCCCCCTCCCCTTAGTAAAAAAAAAACTGTAAATAGAAAAGAATAATATAGCAATATTAAGATTAAGATAAAAATAAAGAGGGATATAAGAAATCAACTTACAAATAAACGGAACAATTAAGACATATTAACATCATAAAAACATCAGAATCGATTACAGTACATTAAGAATAGAGCGGAGCTTTGTATATTTTTTTTTTATAATACGTCACTGAACATCCACTGACGGGAAAAAATCAAAGAATGTGACGGTACAAAGAATGTGAGGAATCGAAGAATGCGAGATTCAGCTGACCAGGAATTCAGGAATTCTAGTCTTGAGAATGGGGAGAGATTTTTCCAAGACAGGGCGAATAATGAGGTTGATACAATTAAAACTCTCTCCCCTTTTTGTTTTTGTGTCTCGCGTTCCTTTCTGGAGTCGGTATAAGAATGGTTGTCTATTAATATCTACTTGCCTCTTTTTATATACACGCACGTGTGTGTGTGTGTGTGTGTATGTATAGATGGTTGTATATATATATATATATATATATATATTGTATATATATATTTATTCTATACTGTATATCCATACTTAGAAAAGATACCCATTAATTAACATATATGTCCGACGGATTGCCTTTGTACTCTTTGTATCAACTTCTCTGCCATAAAAATATAAAGTTACAACAAATGTAATTATTATACTGCTAGGCAGTATGCAATCGGTACAACCATCTATCCAAGGTTATTACCAAACAACATTAAACTAGAGAGCGAAATTTCTCTCTCTCTCTCTCTCTCTCTCTCTCTCTCTCTCTCTCTCTGTGAACATGAACTGCATGACTGAAGTCATTAAAAGGCCGCTGGCATCATAGGCACCGAGTGCCACGCTCTGGCCTTGGACTTACCCTGAATACATTGAACTGGGTTGTCGAAAGTAACATGATCATACGAATGAATAATCAAGCTCTCTCTCTCTCTCTCTCTCTCTCTCTCTCTCTCTCTCTCTCTCTCTCTCTCTCACTAAACACACACACACACACTATATATATGTGTGTGTGTTTTTTGTGTGTGTGTGTGTATATAGTATACACATATATATATATATATATATATATATATATATATATGTGTGTGTGTGTGTGTGTGTGTGTATGTATGTATATATATGCTTAGAAAATCACAGTAGATGCACGAGACTTTATTAAATAAGCGAATACCACAGCAAACATGATAGGAAGAAATCCAAACGCTTTCGTCTCTACTAAAGACGAAAGCTCTTGGATTTCTGCCTATCATTTTCCTGTGCTATTCGCTATATATATATTATATATATATATATATATATATATATATATATATATATATATAATATATATATATAGATATTATATATATATAATATTATATATGATTGACAAACTTCATAGTGGCCAATTTTAGAACTTTCAGATGTAATTCATGCAAAAATTCAGTTCTCTACCCTCTGGAACAAAAAGTAACTTAACCATAAGTTACTTATAATTAATATTATC
>NC_061104.1:22139246-22146746 GCF_015104395.2 Macrobrachium nipponense
AATCTGGCCGTAAGGCCGACTTGGGTACTTTCTCCGTCGAGTAGCGGATTTTGATATGAATTATAATTACTTTTACTTAGGAGAATCTAAGAGAGTTGGAGTGACATCCTCAATGAAGCTGTAGATATTCAAAACTTAGTTTTCTGGTTGCGTTGATTGTACAGTAGTTCTTCAATCAATTGAAAAAACCTACTAAAAAGAACGGAAACAATCTCTTATAGAGTTTGACCATCATCAAAGACCAAATGTGAAAAATTGTGTATCAGGGAGTATGAAAGCAAGAGGAGAGTTCCAAAATTTGACATCGAGGAAAATGTTCCTACACTGGGCAGAGCAGAATAAATTCTCTTTTAACCTCAGAGGTGTCAGTGTCAGAAATAGTGCGAGAGAGAGAGAGAGAGAGAGAGAGAGAGAGAGAGAGAGAGAGAGAGAGAGAGAGAGAGCTTCCTAAGATCCAATATAATTGCTGTAAATGAATAATGGAAACTCAATGGAATTTACAGTTAACAGTTTCAAGCTTTCGTCATTTCGTCTCGAAACGGTTCGTGAACGATACTCGAATCCACGAACTTGTGGTTTAACGAAACGCGAAAGATCTCTGGAATTTACAGCACGAATTGACGAAAATATGACACGCAGACAGACTGTCTTCTACCTTCAGACAGCTTTATATAATATCGAGGTCTTGATGTCGAATATGTGTGTGTGTGTGTGTGTTTTTTTCAATGTCTGACCAAAGTTCACAATGCAGGGCGTTTGACAGTAGCAACATCCGTTGACCTCTCTCTCTCTCTCTCTCTCTCTCTCTCTCTCTCTCTCTCTCTCTCTGTAGGACCTTTATTGTCGATTGAGTGTGTTTTATTGCTGCATTCACAGGGGGTTACGCACTGGCCAATTGAACGCGCTTGTTTTTTTTTTATCAGTGCCTGTGGTGTGGGTCAGAGAAGTTGTCATTGATTCTCTGATTTTTTGTGTTCTCTCTCTCTCTCTCTCAATATAAAGCAATAATTATAAGAGGCAAGAGTTCAAAGCAAAATTTATTCTTTTACCCGATGAGTTACAAGGTCTTGATAGCAACGATTGCTCTCTTCCGAGGGGGAGTTGCTGGTAGTTGTTGCTGATAGTAGTTGCTGGTAGTAGTTGTTTATGCTATTTGCTGATAGTAGTTTTTTATGTAGCAGTTACTGATGGTAGTTGCTGATAGTAGATACTGCTGCTGGTAATGGTTGCTAATATTATTTGGTAATAGTAGTTATTTTATAGCAGTTACTGGTAGCAGTTGCTGATAGAAGTTACTGATACATGTTACTGATAGAAGTTACTGATCTTTGTTACTGATATTATTTGCTGATCGACGTTACTGATAAAAGTTACTGATAACTGTTGGAGTGGCTGTAATGGTATTCGAAGTAAAATGTTCATATTGCAGTAAATAGAATTAATAGCAGCCTTATTAATAGCACTCTTTGATCATTTAGTAGCTACAGATCTTTTTTAATTTGCTATTGGATATTAGCAGTAGTGACCATAGGCAGAGGTAGCCGTACTAGTAACTATCCCTATTGTAGTAGATACTAGTATTTATTCATATTTCAGTTATAGTAGTCGCTGTTTTTATCGTTAGTGACTGGGATATAGTTAGTAAGAATCCCCTCAAAATTAGTGTGCTGTTTATACTACACATTAGCACCACTGTTTTCCAACGCAGACGCTTGTTTTCTCACATTTAAAGACACTTTTATACACTTTTATGCCCCTTTTAATTCTCAGGCGACTAAAGGGGTGTTATCCCTCTAATGGAGAGTTTTGAAAACAAACACGGGAGAGTTTGAGATTGTTTCAAGCGCGGAAAAGAAAAGTAAACTCATTTTTATTTGCATTAATGGAAAGACTGGGTTGTTTAGATAACAGAGTTCTTCTCTGATTGTAGAATTCTATTAAAAAAAACCGGATATGTATCCGGATGGTTGTAAGAATTAGAGATATCTTACGGACAGATAGACGGAAGAATGCCTGATCTGTATCCGGATGGTTGTAAGACTTTCGAGATATCTTATGGACAGACAGACAGACAGAAGAATACCTGATTTGTATCCGAAGGCTTTTAAGAATATCAGAGGTATCATATGGACAGACAGACAGACGGAAGAATACCTGATTTTTATCCGAATGTTTGTAAGAATTTCAGAGGTATCGTATGGACAGATAGACGGAAGAATACCGGCCCCGTGTCTAGACATTTATGAGAATTTAACAGATATTTTATGGATAGACAGACAGGCAGCTATTTCTTAGCTCAGCAAACTCGTAAAGAATATTGAATTTTAATTATTTTACATATTTATATATATTTTTTTATTAATTTATAAATTTTCTAACCGTAAATATAGAATATCGAAGCCACTCACCAATACAATAGTCTATAAAGAAAATTTCTACTTAAGTAAACATATTATTTAATTCCTTATTTCTTAAAACTTTTCTTAAATCCACAATAATTTATGCTCACTGACGAATGAACACAAGGATGCCATTTACACTTTATATTTTAAATTCTGGTTCAACTTAAGTGTAAAGTGCTATAAGTGTAAAGCTTAATAAACAACATTAAGAAGTTAGAAGACGTCAGCTGGTAATTCAACCGTGTTTTTTTTTTTCAGCAATTAGGGAAAATCATTCGTAGACCCTTTTAGTGACTAGAGTGTTTTATTCAGGCAAACATTGGGTGTGGTGTTGTAATTATATTATACGTTAAAATGTGCGGGATGCAAAAATAGTAACTTTTTATGAAAAAAGCCGAAAATATTAATATAAGAATAAAAAGTGTATAACTTAGTAGTAATGATAATAAATAATAATATTAATAATAATTATTATTATTTTTTCTCTCTATCACAGTCCTCCAATTCGACTGGATGGTATTTATAGTGTGGGGTTCCGGGTTGCATCCTGCCTCCTTTGGAGTCCATCACTTTTGATAAGTGCGCTGTTTCTAGAAGCACACTCTTCTGCATGAGTATTGGAGCCACCTCAGCCTCTAGTTTTTCCAGATTCCTTTTCAGGCATCTTAGGATTATTATTATTATTCTTTTTTTGTCTATCACAGTCTTCCAATTCGACTGGGTGGTATTTATAGTGTGGGGTTCCGGGTTGCATCGTACCTCCTTAGGAGTCCATCACTTTTCTTACTATGTGCGCCGTATCTTCTTTTGCATGAGTATTGGAGCTACTTCAGCCTCTAGTTTTTCCAGATTCCTTTTCAGGGATCTTGATTATGGGTATAATTTCCACCGGCATATCCCATATCCTTCTTATTTCTATTTTCAGGTCTTGATACATGTCCATTTTTTCCCTTTCTTTCTCTTCAACTCTGGTGTCCCATGGTATTGCGACATCAATGAGTGATACTTTCTTCTTGATTTTGTCAATCAACGTCACGTCTGGTCTATTTGCGCGTATCACCCTATCTGTTCTGATACCATAGTCCCAGAGGATCTTTGCCTGATCGTTTTCTATCACTCCTCCAGGTTGGTGCTCGTACCACTTATTACTGCAAGATAGCTGGTGTTTCTTGCACAGGCTCCAGTGGAGGACTTTTGCTACTGAATCATGCCTCTTTTTGTACTGGTTCTGTGCAAGTGCCGGACATTCGCTTGCTAGGTGGTTTATGGTTTCATTTTTCGTATTGCACTTCCTACATATGGGAGAGATGTTATTTCCATCTATCGTTCTTTGAACATATCTGGTTCTTAGGGCCTGATCTTGTGCCGCTGTTATCATTCCTTCAGTTTCCTTCTTTAGCTCTCCCCTTAGTAGCCATTGCCACGTGTCATCGCTGGCTAGCTCTTTAGTCTGTCTCATGTATTGTCCGTGCATTGGTTTGTTGTGCCATTCCTCTGTTCTGCTTGTCATTCTCTTGTCGCTGTATATTTGTGGGTCTTCGTCCACTTTTATCACTCCTTCCTATGCACTCTTGAGCCACTCGTCTTCACTGGTTTATTATTATTATTATTATTATTATTATTATTATTATTATTATTAATGTGTAGGCAGAAGACCCTGTTTTAAGCATGTAGTGTTGAAGGTGATAACTGCATCAGCTGTTATATAGAGTTTATTATTATTATTATTATTATTATTATTATTATTATTATTATTATTATTATTATTATTATTAATGAGAGAAAGCAATTATATGGTTAACCTGTCAAGCTACTACCTTTCACAGAACAGAGAATGTTCAGCTTTTGAAAAATGATAAAGACGTCATAGAGAAAGACACAAAATACGATTAAGAATAAGAGGACTAAAGATAAATATAAACAGAGGAAACGAAAGATAAACAAATAAATATAAACAGATGAAGAAAAAGAAAAAAAAAAGAAAAAAAAAAAAAAACAATTTTAACTCGCCGTGACGCAATGGTTTTGGGAGTGGCAGAAAATTGTCCTTCTTAACAAGTGTGAATGGCAAACAAGGAGAGAGAGAGAGAGAGAGAGGTGGGGTGGGAGGGGAGTATATATTATTGAAAAAAGTACCGGGGAAAAGTTCTAATATACAAATGACATTCTGGTCATTCTCTGAGAGAGAGAGAGAGAGAGAGAGAGAGAGAGAGAGAGAGAGAGAGAGAGAGAAAGTTGATATATGTCACTGACAAAAAAGAAGGGGGAAAAGTTCTAATATACAAATAATATAATGGTCATTCTGTGTGTGAGAGAGAGAGAGAGAGAGAGAGAGAGGTTGGGATGAGTATATAAAAACAAAAAGAACCAGGAAAAATTTCTGATATGCAAAATAAATTCTGGCCATTCTCAGAGAGAGAGAGAGAGAGAGAGAGAGAGAGAGAGAGAGAGAGAGAGAGAGAGAGAGAGCGCATCCCCCAAAATAGCATTGGCAGGATTATAATAACTCCGCCTTGCATCTTATTACACCAGCGAAAGGGGGCGGGGACGTATTTCATTGCAGGATAGGCTATCGCATCCTTCTGCTGCTGCTGCTGCTGCAGCGTCTCCTACAGGCAGTCCTGTGTTGTGTGTCCTTTAACGTTTCATTTGTTCCTACGTCCGGGGATCCTTATGCCAACGCTCATAAATGTTCTTTTACTTTTTATTTCATTCATTTTGCTAAGTTCTACTTACATTTATACAAATCTCTCTCTCTCTCTCTCTCTCTCTCTCTCTCTCTCTGTGTATGCACCCCGACCCCTCCATAATCACTATCCTTCTCTCTCTCTCTCTCTCTCTCTCTCTCTCTCTCTGTATGCACCCCGACCTCTCCATAATCACTCCTTCTCTCTCTCTCTCTCTCTCTCTCTCTCTCTCTCTCTCTCTCTCTCCCCTTCCCGTATCCTCTATGCCAATAGAGGCGAGGGGAATGCATAGGCCTATATGCCTATACCTTCCTCTCTACGGGGAAAACCTTCCCCCTCTTCTATTTGCCGTGATTCTCTCCTAAGGCTTCTGTCAATTTCCTCCTTATTTCGCTCCGTCAGTCACGTGATCTGTCCCATGAAGTTAGGAGGGTGGCCGGTAGTGGCTCGTTGGTATATTGATTTCCATTTTCTTTTATTAAGAAACTCTTAAGGTTTCTTTCTCATTTTCTTTAATTTTTTTTTATGATATATCGATTTTCGTTTTCTTTTACTAAGAAATTCACAGGTTTCATTCTCATTTTCTTTTAATTTTTAAATTTTTTTAAAGTATAATCATAGCTTTGTGTAATTTATTCAATAGTTATAATTTATTAATTAATTATAACCTCAAAATATGAAATTGCATTCGGACAAAACATTCCTATACGCGAATGAATCGCATTTTTTTTTATTTTCTATTTATGGTGATATATTCCTACATATTAAGACTTGTATGTGTAAAGTTCAGAGAGAGAGAGAGAGAGAGAGAGAGAGAGAGAGAGAGAGAGAGAGAGAGAGAGAATATTCAAAAGCAAAAATGAAGGGAAAGCTTAACATCTACAACGAGGTTATTGACGCCGACCTAGAGAGAGAGAGAGAGAGGTCAAAACTGAGGTCTAGATTAGAATGCATAAGCCTGTGATCTTGAGAGAGAGAGAGAGAGAGAGAATGTCAATATCGAGGTTTAGATTAGAATACGAAAGCCTGTGATCATGAGAGAGAGAGAGAGAGAGAGAGAGAGAGAGAGAGAGAGAGAGAGAGACCACAATTCTCGCAAATGAACTCAGCCCGCAGGATCTATTCTGTCTTAGAGTTGGGTCACACGAAAGTTCATTAGTCGCTGTGAGAAACTGTTTATTTGGGATCTCAGTTCATTTGAACGTTTCTTTCCGCAGACGTTATCTGCCAAACGTTTGTTTAAAATTTATTCCCTCTGTAAAATATAGGTTTGCATCTATGTTTTTTTTTTACTTTGTGAAAAGCAGTATCGTTGTGTCTCTGCTAATTAAAAAGCAAAAGGAAGACTTATATTTTAATTTTGTTCATTTCCTAAACAAAAATAAGTAAATAAAAAATCGCAGAAGTTTAATTCAGCTTTGGTTATTCGCCGTCAGTACCAAAAAAAAAAAAGAGCTCTTACCCCATATGATGTTACTTCTTATGATGTATTTTTTCCGAGAGAGAGAGAGAGAGAGAGAGAGAGAGAGAGAGAGAGAGAGAGAGAGAGAGAGAGAGAGAGAGCTTGTCTGAATCTGCTGCTGGTAAAGTATTCTTGTAACACAGGGTGACAGAGAGAGAGAGAGAGAGAAAGAGACAGAAAATGAGAGAGAGAGAGAGAGAGAGAGAGAGAGAGAGAGAGAGAGAGAGATAGAAGCGAGCGAGCGAGCTATAGCCATATGCAAAACACGGCCTCAGCATCACACAGTGATAACATCTCAGCATCTTTCATTCACTCTCCGTCTCTGCTTGTGTGCCTGCTTCGAGTATCTTCTCTTTTTTTTTATCCCCTTTGTTTTGGAAGATCTCTCGCAAAAGCAGAAGCAGCAGCAAGAGAAGCAGAAGCAGTTGCATTTTGCAATGATAAACATCTCCGAGAGTCGAGTCATCTTCATCAGCATCATCATCTTAATCTGTTTCTTTTTTCCTTCTTCTTCTTCTTCTTTTGTTAAATGGGAGAGATTGCAAGTCATACTTTAAACTTGGCGGAGAGACGAGATGGCAGAGTGGAATTAACGGAGTGTATTATGAGCAGTGGACCGACTCTGTCAAGTTTGCTGTTTTATATTATGATTTTTATCTTGATGTACTATATGCTGTGCATGTATTTGAAACATATATATATATATATAGGATATATATATATATATATATATATATATATATATATATATATAAATATAAGCACAAGTACATGCATAGCATATAGTACATCTAGATGACAACCATAAATTCTTCTGTTAAAACAGGATACGTCTCAAGTATAAAAGGCTTTAAAACCAGAGTGTTTTAACGGGCTTTTTATTCTTGATATATATATATATATATATATATATATATATATATATATATATATATAGTATATATATATA
>NC_061104.1:22154246-22156746 GCF_015104395.2 Macrobrachium nipponense
AAAACGAAAAATAAAATAAAAATAACAACAATATATATATATATATATACTATATATATATATATATATTCTTATATATATATATATATATATATATATATATATATATATATATATATATATATTCTTACTAATACATATATATGTATATTGATATTCATATATATCTTAAGGGATGAGGTTGTTAGCCCCACACCCCATCCAGCGAACTAACTAACCTCCTCCCGTCTCTCCTCCACAGCAACTCCGAGGAGCCGCTCGCCCCACCATTGCACGTCGAGTCTTCCAACTCCCTGACGAACTCCACCTCCGGCTCCTCTTCCTCCTCCACGGTCTTGGCGGCAAATGGACACATCTCATCCGTGAAGTACAAAGGAGGTAAGGATGCCACGTCCCTCTTCTAGAGAGTCCCTAGAGAAAGTCCTTTAACCGAGTCCTAATAATATATGAGTGTCTAGTTTGGTACATAAGTACACTGATATATTGATGTAGCCAAGTCCTTGTCACTTTTGCACGGTCGCCTCACCTATATAGTCAGTCACATGGCCTATATAAAAAGAGTTCTTAAACAAAATTAGGACCCCCAAAATGTAAATTGACTTCATATGCACTTATAACATGACGTCTAGCTTAAGCACATCTTATTTCAAACCTCACTTGTCCACCCGAACTATTGACTGAAACTTGATGTTTGTACCATGGAACAGTTTTCATGGATGTGTTGTTGCGGCGTGCAGGTAAGCTGCTCCTCCCCCTTCAGAAGGAACTATTTGAAGTTGTTTCTTGAACATTTGTGACGGTGGAACTTCACTTTTGTTGCTCTTGGTGCGAAGGTGTTTGGAAATTATCGTGAAAGATGGGGTTTGATCACTGGAACATTGCTATATTATGAGGACAATTATGTGTAGGCTAAGCCTAACCTAACTTAGGGTTAGGTCTAGTAGTTGTGGGTGGCAAAATAGAAAAAACTTTACTCTTGATATTGTGTTGTTGATTTGCATGACAGAAGGTGATAGATAACTGTGATATTGCTTTTTTCATGTGGGGACAAAGATAAAAGGGCATAGTCCAATTTGCATAGACTAAACCTAACCTAACATAGGGTTAGGCCTAGTAGCTACTTATGGATATCAAAAGAAAAACCTCTAATTCATTCTAATCTAACGTAGAGTTGGTTGTCATGCAATTTTGGATGTCAAAAGAAAAAAACCAGTGCAATCCAATTAGTAAAGTCTAAACTTAACCGAACTTATGGTCAGATTGTTTTGCAATTTTCGATGATAAAGGGAAAAAAACATTAAAATGGACTATGCAGAAACTACAAGACTTAGAACTACCTGTATATTTTGACTTAAGAAAGTAAGTGCCTAACTGTCCTTAAAGGTTAGGTCAAATAACAGACATTAAAAAAAAATCACTACACCTACAGCAATCAAAACTGAAGTTCTGCCAACCATTTTCATTCCGTCCACCCTTTCCAGGTTAACCTTCCTGCTGTTGTTTGTATTTTGATATTTAATGCTCAAATTTTACCCATTTTTATTCTCCGTGTTCCCTTCGCATGCCATTTTTCTCTCCCATTGAAAAAGGGGAAAAAAATGTCTGAATTTAAGATTGTCGGAAACCAATCTGTGTGGATGCTGTGTCGTGTCGTCAATATTTACTCGTTGTTACGGTGATGTCATTGGTAAGGATTATTTTTCAAATATCTTTTTTCATTAGATAAATACTAGAGCCTGTTGTGCTTTCGTAGGTGAAGCATGCTTACGTATGCTTGCTTATCTTAAGTTTTGCTTTGTGAGAAAAAGCAATATTTTATATTTTTATAGTAGTAGAAAATATTTTGTGTTTGTGATGAAATGGAATACATGCTCTTATTTTACAGAAGAATGTTTTGTCTATGCTGTGAAGTAATACTCTAATTTCACAAAAAAATTATTAATTTATGATACTTGTTTCATAGTAAAAAAACAGTACTTTATCCTTGCAGCAGAAAAATACTTTATTTCTTGATAAAAATAATACTTCTTGTTATACAGAAGAATACTTTATGTTCGCTGAGAAGGAATATTCTCGTCACAAAGATGAATATTTTGTGACAGAATGAATATTTTTCTCAGTGATCGAAACGAATATTTTCTCCCTGCGGTAAAGAGGAATATATCCTCTCATAAGAAAAATATTCTTATCTTTATATTTATTATTTTATCGTTTTTGCATTGTTTAGATGGTATGCGATTATATTGCATCTTGATATAGTTCCTGTCTTATAGTGAAAAAACTTTGAAGAATCAATATTTTATTTAGAGCTGCTTTTATCTTGAATTTTGTTATGCATCAGTCTTATTATCTTCTCTCAATTT
Source organism: Macrobrachium nipponense (assembly GCF_015104395.2). NCBI lineage: Eukaryota > Metazoa > Arthropoda > Malacostraca > Decapoda > Palaemonidae > Macrobrachium > Macrobrachium nipponense. The sequence continues at coordinate 22,156,610 of NC_061104.1, forward strand.
AGAAGCATCGTGAATTTTGAATTTATATTATAATAGTTTTTTTATATTTCGTTTAATGTAGTTCGCTTTTAGATAGATTCTTGATGTTATCAACTGAAGGAATCTTTTATTATTACTCTGTCAAATGAAATTGGTTG
>NC_061104.1:22161746-22179246 GCF_015104395.2 Macrobrachium nipponense
TCTCTCTCTCTCTCTCTCTCTCTCTCTCTCTCTCTCTCTCTCTCTCTCAGTGTTGCAGTTGTAGCATGTAATACTCACAGATGAGAAGGTTCAATTCGATCTCTCTCTCTCTCTCTCTCTTGCCATCTTGCTTGGTGAGACGTACCCGCGTGAAGTCACAATAATCAACAGATATCACAAGTTTAACATACGACTAGAATTTGAGAAATATCTAGAAGTGTTCGTGAACTATCGGTGATAAGATTAGTGTGAAAATAGTAGGATAAAGCGTCTTCTAAGTTAGTTTATCAAGTGTAATACTATAAATCAGAACAAGATGGCAGTAAGTTCCAACTGCGGGAAGAGGTGGCGTAATTTGTCGTGTCTAGCAGATTCGCAATACGATGAGTGGTAGCAGGAAGGGAACTGGCATTTCTCATCTATGAAATCAGCACCAGATAAGAGGAACTCGTTGAGCAGGATCTCGTTAATCAGAAACACATTAATCAAATCTTTGATTAGCATCACTGAGACAATAACATTAATCAGAATCACTGCTTAGAACCTTGTGGTTTGACCTCAGGGACAAAGTTAGGTCATTACGAAGCACGAAAAGTTAAAAACGAGGACAAAATTTGATTTCTTCTTACGTCCGATAACAAATCTCAGCTAAGAGAATTCTGATTAATAACATTCGAAAGAATCATAAAGAAAATTAATACAGAAAATATTACATTTTTCTAAAAGAAAAATGTAATATTTCCTCTTTTCAAAAAAAGTATATACTAGGGAAAATATCTGAGGAATAACCAGTGACATAGAAACATAAAAAATTTAAAAACACATTGAACAAAATAAACATCAGAAAATATCCTTAAAAATTAATCCTGAAAAATAAAAAAAAAATAAACTCAAATATTTCTTACATCAAATAAAAACTAAACTAGAATAATTCTGATTACCTATGGAAAAAGAACATGAAAACCCCTGAAAAAAAAAAAAAACTGCCAGAACCGCTCCTTGAAAGCCCAAGTCGCCCAGAATGTCTTTTATTATTTATACCCAACATCTGTTTACGAATGTTATTGTCCGGCATCATGTAGTTGGCTCGCTTCCTAAGTGTTTGTTCAACCTGTCAGGAGATTTGTGGGGGGAGACGGGGGGCATTTACCCCACTCTCGCCCGCCCCCTTTTGCTTTCGCACCTGTAATCATCTCTCTTCTTCAGTGGTGTATAAGGGCAGGTGTTTTTTCACGGTCTAAAGTAAGGTGTTTTTTTTTTCTTTATAGGGTACTCTACAGTGAGGTTGATGTTTTTTCATCTGTGTAATATCAGGATTTATGTTTGTCGTGATGTTAATGTTAGTTTCTTGGTAAGTTTGGGTAGCTTATTTTAAATATACTATAAAATAATATATATATATATATATATATATACTTATATATATATTTAATATTTATATATAGATATATATAATAATATTTATATATTTATATATTTATATATATCTAATAGTATATAATAATATAATATATTATAAATTATAAATTAATATGTATTATGACATACTACAATATATAAGTATGTAGCTTTTATGAGGTTTTTCAGCAACTGAACCAAATTTTTCATATGTTTCACAATAATACTAAGAAAGTAATAAACACCACATTTAGGTTGATCGTCGTCATGTCTGGGACAAATTTCTCAGACAGTTAACGCCTATATTAAAATGCAGAGTGAGGGTACCTTGGTCTGACCTTAGGGACAGTACGTTACGTCCCTAAGACTGGGGACTTGCTGTCACTAATCTCTCTCTCTTTCATATTACCGACACTTTTGTGGTCGATTGTACTCTTAGTAATGATCATTTTCAGTTAGAGATGAAACAGTCTATGAATAGCTGGTCGTTTGGAAGACTCGTCACCTTGTCCTGTCGCTACAGGAGTCTCTTAACGAACAAACACCAGTCGCATTCTGTCACGTCGAGTCCGTCTTCATGACGATCTGCATTGAACCAAAATGTCTCTCCGTCTAGGACAGAAATAATGATCAGTGTGGCACTCGGTGAATTAAATTCATGAATACATAAGGCCTGCGTTCCCTTGCTAATCCCCAGGACTCTCGCCTTTGGAGTCGTGTCTTTTAATCATTGTATTGCTCTTATTTCCATCCGGCATCTCTCTCACACACACAAACGCATGAAAGCTTTTGGCAGATCTTGACACAAAATAACTACCTTTCGCTGATAAGGAGCATGGGGGAAATGGCATGGGATTGTGGCCCTTGTGGAGCGTTGTCTTAAGGACCAGAAGTGCCAGGTTCGTCGTGCAAATGACTCTTGGCTCAGTAGGTCGCCTCTTAATGGAGGTGGCCAAGAGGTGTGGGTTAATGCCTCTCTGAGGGCGGGTTCTCCCCCCTCCCCCACCTACTCCTCCTCCTCCTGCTACTGCTACTCCAGCTTCTGCGGCTGCTCCTGCCGTAGGGGACACCCGTAAAGAATCGAAAATAGCCGTAGAATAAGGTGCACCAGAAAAGGGGATTAAATGGCGCCTCCCCCCCCCCCCCCCCTTTTTCCGGTGGTAAGTGTTTCACACTTACGGGCGTGTTTGTGTGTGTGTTGTGTGCAAGTTTTTGATTATTTTTTTGAAGAAGGTGTTAAAGGGACTTAAAACACTTATAAATTTTTTTTTATATTCCGTTTGCGAGTAGCTTTCAAAATTTGTATTTATGTACTTGTGAGTGGAAGTTTATGTATGATTCATACATACACTTTCACTTATTTGTACCTGCTTACATACATTTACTGGGCATAAAGCAATGTTTTCCCTTCTCTGTTTGTAAATTTCGGTGCATTGGTTAGATCTGCCGATGTCTCTGACACGTATTCAACCCGTTTGTGACGTTTGTGCAACAAGTTGCCAACATGTTCTTGCAACATATTTAACGGCAGTCCGGACGCATCCTAAAAACAACCTTGTCTTAAGCTCACCTCCACATGTGAAATATGAATGCATCATCTCTGGCGAAATATCTCGCAAAAACTGCTAATCACCTTCCATGTGGCCGGATTCTGAAGCTCTCTCTTTCTCTCTCGTCTGATGTAGGGTCGTAGGTTTTCTTTCTTAATTCGAAAGAAGATCAAGTAATGCGGACGATGGATCTTCCGTGTGGGTCTCATTAATATTCGCGCTTCGGTGCTGAAGAGACAAAGAGGAATTTAGGAAGATCCACGGCCCCTAACCGTGGGCTAACTTTTAAGTGGGTAAAAATTTTGCCCGGAATAGCATGGACTCTCGCCGAGATGAGTGGAGATGGCTGAAAATAAGATTGGATTTACGTGTGCAATGTTTCTAAGTAAACAAAAGGTTTCATAGACTAAAAGTTAGTAAAACATTTCTTTGGTTGTGTTCACGAGTATACGTTAATACTCGTATTTCTGTTGCTATGAGATGCACATAATATCAAGGACCTTTTTGGGATGTCAGAGATAACTTGTTACAGTCTCTCTCCCTCTCCACGACCATAGGCGTCTGTTTACGAGCCAGCGCATGCGTCTAACTCTAAGAGTTCCCCCTAATCAGATACGCTCATGCGTATATACAACGACCAAACTTGATTATGAATCAATTACAGCCCCTACTGGTATTATTATTATTATTATTATTTTAGGCAAAAGAGGGAGTGGAAGGGCTTACCAGTAAAGGGGAATCATGGGCGTCTCATCCTTTCCACTAAATAAAATAATTATAATCTCCACATGCTAGTTTCCCACCTTCTCAACCGCTCGCAGAATTTAAACCAATTTCAGTTTGGAAGGATTAAATATAATTACATTGTTTGCGGTGCATTATTACTTACGTTAAATAGAAAGCGTGTAAGGCTTGGATTGCACGTAATATATAAAGTAAATCGACGACGATATCTATGCTCCGTGTAAAACTTTCTCTCTCTCTCTCTCTCTCTCCGCTAGTACTCCACCACCCAAGTCCTGCACCCATGGTGACGTCACTGAAAACCGTTACCGGTCGCAAAAGGAAACGGTAAATCCATTTGTCAAACGCCTCCCCCCACCTCCTTGTGCATGTAAAAAGGAACCGAGTTAATGCATTTACAGTCGGGCACATCGATGCCATCAACCAACATCAAAGGAAGGAAACTGATGTTGGTAAAGGATGTTCTTGCTATCAACATCTTGCGATCTTGGCGTCAAAGTGACGCCTTGTGGGTCACCGATTGATGATAGAAAACGGGAGTTGATGGGTGACTGAATGAAAGTGATTTTCTTTTCACAAGTAAAAAGTAGAGATTTTTTTTTTATAGTTTTAGCTTTTCCACTGTTGATAAACCGTAGTGGCAGGTATTTATGACATCGACAACAGTAGTATATTGCCAAGAATTAATAAGGATAGTCAGATTTATGTAAAGGGAAATGAAAAATAAACAGGAACAATCGTTCAATAGAGACACTGCTTTCTTGTTGAAATGATAAGCATTTGCCACAAAGCAATTTAGAGTCGTGAAGCTTTGCAATGGAAGTGAGGTGAGGGCAGAAATATGCTGTTCATAATTAAAGAATATTTTTCTGCAAGAATATATGTTTTTAGTTGACGAAGAATTATCCACAAATGGCATTCTGAAATATAATGCTTCATATTGTTTAAAAAATTTCCAATTCGATTTTGTTTCTCGAATTTAAGCCATTGTTTGCCGTTAGTCAGTTAGGATTTGTATTCATTTGAATCTGGTTTACCGTACATAGGTAAAATTCACTTACATACATAGCTGTTAAACCAAATGCTCAGAATATACATTCATAAACCATTTTTACGTGAAAATTTATTCTCTGAGTACCCGTTGCAAGTCCTCTCTCTCTCTCTCTCTCTCTCTCTCTCTCTCTCTCTCTCTCTCTCTCTCTCTCTCTCCTTTGAAATATATCGCGAAATTCACCACCCTAGCGTTTAAGAGATGACAGGACAGACGAACAAAAAAGGGTGGGGGGGCGGGTGTTCTTGTATGTCCCTCTTATTCTCACCCGAGATGATATATTTATAAATTGGCTCTAATTCAAGAAATGTAGGAGGATATTGTTGCTTTAAGCTAAGCAGTGATGATAGGTTTATTTAAATATTTAGTTATTTAGGCTTAATTATTTTGTTTTTTTAGTGGGTGTTTTTTTTTATTTTTTTATTTTAAGGTATTTTTCTTTTAACTTACCACATTTAAAGTCATTCGAGGAAATGCTTTAATGTTTTTGGATTAAGTTGGCCTCATGCCAGCACGGGCTCTTACTCGTACTTTCTTCCCTTATAGAGATACATTGATTATTAGTGATGTATTATAAAGATCTGTGAATGAGACCAATACACGGTAAGTGATATTAACAGTCATTAGTTAAGGAAATTAAATCTTTATTATTTATTATTATTTATTATTAATTTATTTATTGACTAACTACTAACTACTCACTACAATACTACCTACTACTACTACTTATACTACTTACTACCTATTCATTAGTATTATTATTATTGTATTATTTTATTATGATTATTATTATTATTATTAATTCAGAAGATGCATCCTGTTTATTTGGAGCAAGCCCCACAAGGGTCATTGACTTGAAATTGAAGCTTCCAAAGAATATTAAGGTGTTCATTTGCGAGATGTAACAGAGGGTAACTGAGGAAGACAGAAAGAATAGGGAATTTATTAGGTAAAAGTGATATACACTAATAGGTGAAGAAATAAATAGATAAAAAAATGTTAGTAAAACATAAAACACAGTTAATAATCATTATTATTATTTTTCACTTTCCCGAATACGAACATTCCCATCTATCAAAGTTCCACATTGATTTTTTTTTAATATTCCACATAAATATCTATATATCATTCCTTTTTTGGAATGTTCCACGTAAATGTATCTACATAACTACTTTTTTTAGAATGTTCCTCATAGATTTTGCGGCATAACATTACTTTTTTGGAATGTTCCACATAAACTTATCCACACATTCCTTTTTTGGCATGTTCCACATATATATGTGTCCACATAACATTCATTTTTTGGAATGTTCCACGCAAATTTATCCACTTTACATTCCTTTTTTTGAACGTTCCACATGGATTTACCCATTTTGGAATGTTCCACGTAAATTTACCACAAAAAATATTATTTTTGGAATGTTCCACATAAATTTATCCACATAACATCATTATTTTTTTAAATGTTCAACATAAATTTATCCACACAACACCATTATTTTTTGGAACGTTCCACATAAATTTACCCACAAAATATTATAATTTTGGAATGTTCCACATGAATATATCCGCATCAATGATCAGAAAAATAATTCTGAAAGAGAAAAAGAAATAAATAAGAATAACTTTGAAAAGTACAAGTCTCAGTTTCATCAACATCTCGTTGTCAAGTTCTTATCAGGAGATGCAGCTCCTTCTCCTAGGACAAAAAAAATCTCAAGTTCTTTTATTTCTTCTTCCTCTTCTTCTTCTTCTTCTTCTTCTTCAGGAGATCTATTGTCGTTCTGTTCCTCGAATGCCGATAGATCTCTCTCTCTTTCTATCTCTCTCTCTCGCTCTCTCTCGTTCTTCTTCCCTCTCTCATCCTCTTTCTCCTTCTTTCTCGCTTTCTCCTTTCCTCCCTTTGTTTCTCTCTCTCTCTCTCTCTCTCTCTCTCTCTCTCTGGCTCGTTCTTCTTCCCTCTCTCTTCCTCTTCTCTTTTTCTCTCGCTTTCCTCCTTTCCTCTCTCTCTCTCTCTCTCTCTCTCTCTCTCTCTCTCTCTCTCGTGTTTTTTTCAGCCTTAGATAATCTCCAGACTCTCAGAGAGGGAGCGAGAGTGAAAAGTTTCAGCGGATAAGACCTCGCCCCATTCGGCGACTTCATTTGAAATGCTAAACAGAGATTTACTGAGTACTGAGAAGATAGAAGAGAGAGAGAGAAGAGGAAGAGACGAAAGGAGAGTGAGAGAGAGAAGAGAAGTGAGAGAGAGAGAGAGAATCAAATTTAAGGTTTATATTCGAGTATGTATGATTGTATCCAAGACTTACACTTACATCTTTACATAAGAGAGAGAGAGAGAGAGAGAGAGAGAGAGAGAGAGAGAGAATCAAATTTAAGGTTTATATTCGAGTATTTATGATTGTATCCAAGACTTACACTTACATCTTTACATAAAAGAGAGAGAGAGAGAGAGAGAGAGAGAGAGAGCTTGGTCACGGCAGAATACGAGATGAGGTAGGACGTCTCAAAGGGGAAAAACCTCCTTTTCCCTGAGATCAAAGCCAAGGAGTTATCATCCTCAGACAGATTGCTGTGGGTCTCAGAGCGTTCCATCTACCTTAAGGAAAAATAACAATAAAAAAAAAGAAATAAAGGAAGCGAAGAAAATATCTCTTTTGGTCGTGATGATAACGATGATGCTGTTGATGTTAGGTATTGACGGTGAGAGGAATAGTTTTTCGTATAATCTGTGTTGATGTTGAGGATTTCAGGTGAGCGAGACCGAATTATCGATTATCTTTGGTCAGGTAAGCGATAACTATTGATTATATCTTTGGTCAGAAAAGCGAGATCGATTACCGATTATCTTTTGTCAGAGAAGCCAGGTCGTTTATTGATAATCCTTTTGGCCAGATAAGTCAGACCGTTAATTATTAGTTATCTTTGGGCAGATAAGCCAGATCGATTATTTATCAATCTTTTTTATCGTATAAGTGATTTCGATTATTGATCATCCTTTTGGACAGATAAGCCAGATCGATTATCGATTATCTTTGGTCAGGTAAGAGAGATCGATTATTGATCATCCTTTTGGTCAGATAAGGGAGACCGATTATTGATGAATCCTTTTGGTCAGTTAAGCAAGATCAATTATTGATCATCCTTTTGGTCAGGCAAGCGAGACCGATTATTGATAGTCCTTTTGGTCAGCTAAGGAGATCAATTATTGATCATCTTTTTGGTCAGGTAAGCGAGACCAATTATTGATAGTCCTTTTTGCCAGAATAGCTAGACCGAAGGATGGAACTGGGCGAGAGTAATCCAATATGTCTTATGTTTGCTTGTCCAGTTTGATGGGACGCAGGTAGTAGCTTGATCTGCCTTTATTATTATTATTATTAGCCTAAGCATAGGGTGGACTTCAGAAATCAGGTAGTTACGCGTAAGTAGGTCTCTGGTCTACCACCGAGTATTGTATGTCTAAAAGTTTTCAGTTTTTTCCACATGGCTGAATATTGATTTACTGGAGAGAGAGAGAGAGAGAGAGAGAGAGAGAGAGAGAGAGAGAGAGAGAGAGAGAGAGAGAGTCAATTTGAAACCGAGGAAAGTCAGACGTACTTCATAAAACGAAATTCTTCAAGAGAGAAAGAGAGACTTCCAAATCACCATTGGACCGACGATGGAAATATCTTTCGAAAAAGAAAGGCATTCATTTTGAAATGACAAATACAAACAGAGAGAGAGAGAGAGGAGAGAGAGAGAGAGAGAGAAGGGGGGGGGGGGGGGGGTAGGGAGAGATTTGAGACTCGAATGACATCAAATGGAAGGAGCGCTCTCGTCTCGAAGCAATCAAACAACCAACCTGTTACGTCTCTCCGTCGTCGTCTTGAGTTTCCAGCGAAAGGCGTTTGAGGTGATTGGTGGGAGGCCCCGGGCGCTTGCTTGCTTGCCTAATGGTTTGTGTGATGTTTGTGCGTGTTTGTATGTTTGTTGGTGTGTTGAGTGTATTATTTTTAAAGTTGGTGTGTTGAGTGTATTATTTTTAAAGGTGTATCAATCTGTAGCATCTCATTTAATCTTGAAGACGATAAAAATTCTGTGAAGATGAGTTTTTGCTTTTGAAGTTTTATTTTTAAAATAATTATCAAGTTTGTTCACTTTTCTTTTTGATATTGAATTTATTTTATTCAAGTTTATTTAAGTTTTTTAATTATTAATTTTATCGTATCTGTTTTGACTTCTCTGGTGCATTTTTTTATGAAAGCCTAATATCTATTTATAAACAATCTAATGTCTTAAATAGATTAATATTTTTAAAGAAAGTTTAGTTATCTTTTTTTAAGAAAATCTAATATCTTGTGAATAAGATGTCATTTTTGAAGAAAGCCCAGTATCTTATCTGAAAAAAATCTAATGTTTTTTAAATGCAACTTGATTATCTGAAAGATATGTGATGGTACTGCTATATTTATAGATAACGTGTCTGGGGAGGCTATTCGTATATATATTATATAATTTTATTTTATTTTTTTTTAATCTTCATCATTCAGCTTTGGAAAATTACACAATATAGTGAAATATAGAGGTTCGTGAATACTCCATGTTCATACCTTTAAAAAAAATCCATAGCAACTTCTTATATATCTGATATAATATTTTGTAAAAATCCAGAACATATTCCTTTATTTCTGTTAGAATACTGTACCAAATATACTATGCTATTCACATTTATTTGTCATTTTAACCTATGTAAATATTGTTGTGGAAATTCTAGCCGTTTTATAAAGTTAATTAAATGTCAAGTTTGTGAAGACAGGTTGAGTTCAGGTGTCTCTGTCTATTATGCGTTTTAATTTTTTGAACAGTTTTTGGTCTCTCTCTCTCTCTCTCTCTCTCTCTCCCTCTCTCTCTCTCTCTCTCCTCTCTCTCTATATATATATATATATATATATATATATATATATATATATATATATATATATTATGCTTTTCAATTTTTGCATAGTTTATGGTCTCTCTCTCTCTCTCTCTCTCTCTCTCTCTCTCTCTCTCTCTCCTCTCTCTCTCTCTATCAGTATATTATTATGCTTGTCAAGTTTTGCTCAGTTTTCTCTCTCTCTCTCGATCGATCGATAAGAAGACAAAAAAAATATTTCTCCTTTTCTTATTCTTTATTATTATTATTATTATTATTATTATTATTATTATTATTATTATTATTATTATTATTATTATTATTATTATTATTATTTATCGAAAAGAGTCGCTTTCATACATTCCCTTTTTTCTCTCCGAACAGTAAACGGACCCAAAATGAATCCCACACATCCATACCTGGACGCGCATGCGCGCGAATTTCTCTTAATTGGGCAACCCATATTTTTTCCACCCTTACAAAGTGGCACAAACGCCGCTTGTTTATTTACGTACGGATAACAATAGCATCCACTTTCACTCCTGGCTTTCAGTCGAGGTAAAGGAAGGGAGAGAGAGAGAGAGGAGAGAGAGAGAATGTATGACTAAAACCACTATATAAATTCGTATGATATACAATGAGAGAGAGAGAGAGAGAGAGAGAGAGAGAGAGAGAGAGAGAGAGAGCAAAAATCAAAGGTGTTAGAGAGAGATGAAACGAAGCCATTAAACCAAAAGTGTTAGAGAGAGAGAGAGAGAGAGAGAGGAGGAGAGAGAGAGAAATAAAACTTTAAACTGAAAGGCTTTAGAGAGAGAGAGAGAGAGATAGAGAGAGAGAGAACTTTAAACTGAAAGGCTTTAAAGAGAGATAGCGAGAAATGAAACCACAACCAAAGCTGCTTGAGAGAGAGAGAGAGAGAGAGAGAGAGAGAGAGAGATTATGTGTGTGTGTGTGGGAGGATGTGACGCCACAGGGATATTGTTCGCGTAACGAATACGCGATGTCATAATTATAAATTAGGTTAATGGCTTGTGCTGTGCTCCATAAAGGTGGCATATCAACCGCACAGGATATTCGTTGTGGCGAGAATAATAATTTGGAAAGAATTAAATTTTGTGTGCTTGGAATTTCACTGCCAAACTTTCCCCTTTGACTTTCGTTGGGGTCCGTTCATTTGGTTTTAAAATGGGCTGTGTTCATTAAGTGTTTTAAGTAACCCGCGTTCAATAGGTGTTTCTAGGTTGGGTTCATTAGGTGTTTCTAGGTTGCGTTAAATAGCTTTTTAGAACTTTATTTTATAAATTTTACGCATCATTTAATCTGTTTCAATATCCATCTTCTTTTATATAACGAACCTCTCTTACTCTATTTTTGCTTTATCATTTCATTCTTCACGTTAATATATTTTTTTTCACGCCTTAATAACAGAGCAAATTTGGGTGAGGTCGAGGCTATAAGAGGTGGATATAATGATTTTAGTGGGCGTGGCCTTATGCTACCTCGTGATATAGGTTGAGGTGTGATTCAAGTCATCACCTGCCATAGCTCTTCTCTCTCTCTCTCTCTCTCTCTCTCTCTCTCTCTCGTTAACGAATTCCTTTTTTTACTTTCCATTTCAGTTTATTAACCTCTCTCTCTCTCTCTCTCTCTCTCTCTCTCTCTCTCTCTCTCTCTCTCTATATATATATATATATATATATACTATATATATATATATATAATATATATATATATATATATATATATAGCGAGCACACGATGTCTCCTCGGCTGGGCTTAAAGTCTTTGAGACATCCTAATCCTTGTAACTCTCTCTCTCTCTCTCTCGTATATATACACACATAAGATATATACGTATATACATATACATATTCATATGTATACATATAATCACTCAGTTACAGTATCTATAAAAGGACATAACACTCTTGTCTTTAATATCGCGTTGGCCGACGTCCATCTCCTTATGAACGAAGCGTCATGTATTTAAATGTCAGTCGTCAGCAGGTCCTGTGATTGGTGACTTTTTTTTTCCACATTTATAGTTCAACGAATGACGTCAGTGAATCTGACAGTGACATCTCTTCACTCTCTCTCTCTCTCTCTCTCTCTCTCTCTCTTTTAATAGTGAATTCCTTCTTCTATTTTCCATTTTTATTTATTAACCTCATTCTCTCTCTCTCTCTCTCTCTCTCTCTCTCTCTCTCTCTCTCTCTCTCTCTCTCTCTCATGACGTCCTCTTTTCCATTTCTCCTCTCTCTCTCTCTAAACTTATTTAACTTCATCTCCATCTTTCCCTTATTGTTCAATTGTTCCCCTCTCAACACATACTTCTCTCTCTCTCTCTCTCTCTCTCTCTCTCTCCTCTCTCTCTCTCTCTCAGTTCTCTTCTCCATTTGTTTTTTCTATGTACTTACCTCTCTCTCTCTCTCTCTCTCTCTCTCTCTCTAAGTTTTCTTCTCCATTTGTTGTTTCTGTGTATTTACCTCTCTCTCTCTCTCTCTCTCTCTCTCTCTCTCTCTCTCATGAAGTTCTCTTCTCCATTTGTTCTTTTTGTGTATTAACCTCTCTCTCTCTCTCTCTCTCTCTCTCTCTCTCTCTCTCTCTCTCTCTCTCTTCCCGGCAGTGCAATGTGCAATTCTAACCTGATCTGGCGCCCAGTATTCAATTTCGAAGCCAAACCTAACATTATTGCTTTTAATGGCTGCAATAAGTAATATCAAGTTTACTGGGGATGATAGGTCAAGGGGGGGTGGGGTTGGGGGCGGAAGGCGTGTGGGGTAGTGGACCCCCCCCAAACGCAGAGGGGGTTGGGGTAGCCTTGGAACTGATCTTCTGGCAATTTGTAATTTCAACGAAATACAAAATGTAGACATTATATTTTATTTTACATAAAAACTTTGATAGTACATTATGTTTTCTCTTTATGTTATGACACATTTAAGAAAAAAAAAAATATACAGGAAGATGAACTTTGTAAAAGGCTAAAATGTCTCTTGTCTTTTTTTACACTTTACACAATTTTTTCATGAATTTCATAGTAAGTGTCGCAAAATTAGTTAATAAATAAATAATAATTATATATATATATATATATAATATATATTATATATATATATATATATATATATATTGTGACGAAGTGCCAAGTATCTGGTTACTACACTTCTTACCATTCATTTATTGTTACCTCACAAAAGCCAGACACCTGAATCCTCATCACAGGTACTAAACGACTGAATACTCTAAAGGCAACAGTGATCCCTTAACAACTTACTAGTATTGCAGAAAGTCAGACTAAGTTTATCAAGACAGGTGTGAGGTAATCTTGTAAGTAATTAAATTAATCAAAGGGCATCACTCCATCAACAACTTTAAAAAAAAGTCTAAGTATTTCCCTGATTTCAGAAGTCTAAGTACTTCCCTGGTTCTAAGTCACTTCAAGTTAATTGAAGGAAAACAGATCAATTAAAAAAAAAGTATTAATCACACAGAATATAAAAAAATAAAAAGGCACACTTCAATAAGAAAATGGACAAATGCACAAAAACATAAAAATCACTTCAAATGAATAAACACACACAAAAATTTGCAATGTGTAAAAGTGTAAATCTTTTCACTCAAAACATTGTAACCATTAGTTATCAGTTTTTACCAAACCTTTGTAACCATCAGTTATTAGTTTTTACCTAATCTACTGTTCCTATTAGTTATTAGTTGCAACTAATTAAAATATAACAATATATATATATATATATATATATATATATATATATATATATATATTATATAATATATATAGAGAGAGAGAGAGAGAGAGAGAGAGAGAGAGAGAGAGAGAGAGAGATGAGTTGCTGTCGCGGCTGTATACCGTTTACCTCTTTTTTGACGGCTCTTCCCTTTCTTTTATGTCAGTTCCTCTTTTGTTCGGTTATTAATCATCCGTGATTGGCTATTCCTCTCTATGGAATCTATCCCTCTGTTACTCCGGCTGTTCCTCTCCTGTGGCGGCTGTTTTCTCTCTTCTGTGGAATCTACTCCCTTCCCTAAAAGGCGCATCCGGACAGTGTTGTCTGGAAAAGAGAGAGAGAGAGAGAGAGAGAGAGAGAAAAGGATTATTAAAGGTGTCTACCGTCATGTAGAAGATAATTAAATGACCCGGAGAATTATTTATGGGTTGGTGACAACTCTCAGGGGGCGTTACGAACAGAATTCTGGGACCACGGTTTTTGGTTTTTTGTTTGGGGGGGGGGGGGGGGAGAGAGGAGAAGAGTGAGGGGGAGGCGAAGGGTGGGGAAGAGGAGAAGCGTGGGGAGAGGATAAGGGTAGGGGATAGGTCTCATTCAGGAAAGAATGCGAGAGATAAGTTTTCATTTTTGTTTTAAATTTTTGTGCTTGATTGACGTTTTGAATTGTTTGAAAAGGTCCGCATATTTCACAAGAGGTCAGTTTTAATTTATGATATCTCTTGGTTTTCTTGAATGATTTTTTTTTTTATTTTATTAAATGAACAAATAAAAGATTCCAATATTTTCCGTGAACTGTAGGTGGTATCACTCCGTTTTAAATTCCCTGGAAGTAGCGATTATTCAATAAAAAAAAAAATCATAAGAGATTCCAATATTTTACATGAACTGTATGTGGTAACACTGTTTATGTAGGAATTAAATTTTTTAAAAGTGGTGATTATTAAATGAAAAGATCATAAAAGATTCCAATATTTTACGTGAACTGTAGGTGGTAACACTTTGTTTTATGTTGGAATTAAATTCCTGAAAAGTGGCGAAATCTTACTCTAATTAATTTTAGTTCACAGGCTACGATTTTTTCTTTAAAATTGTTATTTTATCGAATGGTTAAGTCCCTAAAAAATTTTATATTTCGCGTTGATTATAATATAAATTCATAATATCGTCAATTTTCCGTGTGAGTACATTAAATTAAAACAAGATTTGGTATTATCAGCTTTTTAACGAAGAAACTTTAATATGTATTCGTCGACATAGGAGAATTAATAATGGTACTATTAATTTTTCTTAGGGGAAATAATTTAAGAAATTGCAATGATTGCAATGTGATTTTCATTCAAAAGAAAAAAATTTCTTATTAAAACGTTCTATAGTTTCCATGTAATTAATTATTATTTATTTTTCATTCAGCCTCCTTATTCAAAATGATATCCTTAACAGCATCATGAATAACTGTATTGGTTTAAGAGAGAATTTTTATTCGTATGAAAATAATTCTTTTATTGAAAAAGACGTTAGTTTTCCTGTAAAGTGACAAAGACTTTAGTTTTCCTGTAAAGTGAAAAAGAATTTAGTTTTCCTGTAAAGCGAAAAAGACTAGTTTTCCTGTGAATTGAAAAAGACTTTAGTTTTCCTGTAAAGTGAAAAAGACTTTAGTTTTCCTGTGAAAAGAAAAAGACTTTAGTTTTCCTGTAAAGTGAAAAAGACTTTAGTTTTCCTGTGAATTGAAAAGAGTTTAGTTTTCCTGTGAATTGAAAAAGACTTTAGTTTCCTGTAAAGTGAAAAAAAAACTTTAGTTTACCTGTGAATTGAAAAAGACTTTAGTTTTCCTGTAAAGTGAAAAGACTTTAGTTTTTCCTGTGAATTGAAAAGACTTACTTTTCCTGTAAAGTGAGAAAGACTTTAGTTTGCCTGTAAGGTGAAAAAGACTTTAGTTTTCCTGTAAAACGAAAGAACTTTAGTTTTCCTGTGAATTAAAAAAGACTTTAGTTTTCCTGTAAAGTGAAAAAAGACTTTAGTTATCCTATGAATTGAAAAAGATTTTAGTTTTCCTGTGTAAAAATTGAAAAAGACTTTAGTTTTCCTGTGAAAAGAAAAAGACTTTAGTTTTCCTGTAAAGTGAAAAAGACTTTAGTTTCCTGTGAATTGAAAAAGACTTAGCTTTTTTCTGTGAAAAGAAAAAGACTTTTTTTTCCGTTTTCCGTGAAAAGAAAAAGACTTTAGTTTTCCTGTTAAAATAAAAAATAAAAGACTTAAGTTTTCGGTAAAGTGAAAGAAGACTTTAGTTTTCCTGTAAAGTGAAAAAACTTTAGTTTACTGTGAATTGAAAAAGACTTTAGTTTTTCCTGTAAAGTGAAAAGACTTATTTTTCTGTGAATTGAAAAAAATTTAGTTTTCCTGTAAAGTGACAAAGACTTTAGTTTTCCTGTAAATTGAAAAAGACTTTAGTTTTCCTGTGAAATGAAAAAGACTTTAGTTTTCCTGTAAATTGAAAAAGACTTTAGCTTTCCTGTGAAAATAAAAAAGACTAGTTTTCCTGTAAAGTGATAAAGACTTTAGTTTTCCTGTGAATTGAAAAAAACTTTAGTTTTCCTGTAAGGTGACAAAGACTTTAGTTTTCCTGGGAAAAGAAAAAACGTCTTTAGTTTTCCTATAAAGTGAAAAAGACTTTAGTTTTCCTGGGAAAAGAAAAAGTCTTTAGTTTTCCTATAAAGTGACAAGGACTTTAGTTTTCCTGTGAATTGAAAAAGACTAGTTTTCCCGAAAATTGGAAAAGACTTTAGTTTTCCTGTGAATTGAAAAAGACTAGTTTTCCTGTAAAGTGAAAAAGACTTTAGTTTTCCTGTAAAATAAAAGACCTTTAGTTTTCCTATAAAGTAAAAAAGACTAGTTTTCTGTAAATTGAAAAAGAAAAACCTTTAGCTTACCTGTGAATTGAAAAAGACTTTAATTGTCCTGTATATTGAAAAAGACTTTAGTTTTCCTATGAAAAGATAAAGACTTTAGTTTTCCTGTAAAGTGACAAAGGAAACCCCCCCCCCCCTTTTTTTTTTTTAGTTTTCCCTTGGTGCATTGTAAAAAGACTTTAGTTTTCCTGTAAGGGCAAAAAGACTTTAGTTTTTCCGTGTAAAAGAAAAAGACTTTTAGTTTTTCCTGTAAAATTGGAAAAGACTTTAGTTTTTTTCTGAAAAGGTGAAAAAGACTTTAGTTTTCCTTGTGAAAAGAAAAAGACTTTTAGTTTTGACCACACGGTTTAAAGTGAAAAAGACTTTAGTTTTCCTGTGAATTGAAAAAGACTTTAGTTTTCCTGTAAAGTGAAAAAGACTTTAATTTTCCTGTAAATTGAAAAAGACTTTAGTTTTCCTGTGAATTGAAAAAGACTTTATTTTCCCGTAAGTGACAAAGACTTTAGTTTGGACCTGTAAAGTGAAAAAGACTTTAGTTTTCCTGTAAAGTGACAAAGACTTTAGTTTTCCTGTAAATTGAAAAAGACTTTAGTTTTCCTGTAAAGTGAAAAAGACTTTAGTTTTCCTGTAAAGTGAAAAAGACTTTAGTTTACCTGTAAAGTGAAAAATACTTTAGTTTTCCCGTAAAGTGACAGACTTTAGTTTTCCCGTAAGTGACAAAGACTTTAGTTTACCTGTAAAGTGAAAAAGACTTTAGTTTTCCTGTAAAGTGAAAAAGACTTTAGTTTACCTGTAAAGTGAAAAAGACTTTAGTTTTCCTGTAAGTGAAAAAGACTTTAGCTTTCCTGTAAAGTGACAAAGACTTTAGTTTTCCTGTAAAGTGAAAAAGACTTTAGTTTTCCTGTAAAGTGACAAAGACTAGTTTTCCTGTAAAGTGACAAAGACTTTAGTTTTTCTGTAAAGTGACAAAGACTTTAGTTTAACTGTAAAGTGAGAAAGAGTTTAGTTTCCTGTAAAGTGAAAAAGACTTCAATTTTCCTGTAAAGTCAAAAATACTTAAGTTTTCCTTTGAATTGAAAAAGACTTTAGTTTTCCCGTAAAGTGACAAAGACTTTAGTTTTCCTGTAAAGTGAAAAAGACTTTAGTTTACCTGTAAAGTGACAAAGATTTTAGTTTTCCTGTGAATTGAAAAAGTCTTTAGTTTTCCT
>NC_061104.1:22184246-22194246 GCF_015104395.2 Macrobrachium nipponense
ATTATCTGAAAACCAAAAAACCAGTGAAAAAAGGGTTGACGAGTGGCTTTAAAAAGGTGGGAGGTGGCATGGGAAGAAAGGGGGGGGGGAAAACTAATAAAAGTAGACGAAGACCCACAAATATACAGAGACAGGAGAATGACAAACAGAACAGAGGACTGGCACAACAAACTAATGCACGGACAATACATGAGACAGACTAAAGAACTAGCCAGCGATGACACATGGCAATGGCTACAGAGGGGAGAGCTAAAGAAGGAAACTGAAGGAATGATAACAGCGGCACAAGATCAGGCCCCAAGAACCAGATATGTTCAAAGAACGATAGACGAAAATAACATCTCTCCCATATGTAGGAAGTGCAATACGAAAAATGAAACCATAAACCACATAGCAAGCGAATGTCCGGCACTTGCACAGAACCAGTACAAAAAGAGGCATGATTCAGTAGCAAAAGCCCTCCACTGGAGCCTGTGCAAGAAAACACCAGCTACCTTGCAGTAATAAGTGGTACGAACACCAACCCGAAGGAGTGATAGAAAACGATCAGGCAAAGATCCTCTGAGACTATGGTATCAGAACAGATAGGGTGATACGTGCAAATAGACCAGACGTGACGCTGAATGACAAAATCAAGAAGAAAGTATCACTCATTGATGTCGCAATACTATGGGACACCAGAATTGAAGAGAAAGAAAAGGAAAAAATGGATAAGTATCAAGACCTGAAAATAGAAATAAGAAGGATATGGGATATGCCAGTGGAAATTGTACCCATAATCATAGGAACACTAGGCACGATCCCAAGATCCCTGAAAAGGAATCTGGAAAAACTAGAGGCTGAAGTAGCTCCAGGACTCGTGCAGAATAGTGTGATCCTAGAAACGGCGCACATAGTAAGAGAAGTGATGCAGTATGCAACCCGGAACCCCACACTATAAATACCACCCAATCGAATTAGAGGACTGTGATAGAGCAAAAAAAAAAAAATATATATATATATATATATATATATATCAATAAAAAATACTTCATATCTTTTTCTCGCCATCATTACAGATTTATTTATTCAAACTAAAAGGGCGTTTAATTATGTTCACAGCTCTAGTCTCGATTCCTAATTCATTAGAAAGTAGATTAGAAAGTATATAAGTAATGTTTTTTTTTATGTTATGTTAAAGGGGACTGTTTAACTTACCATGGATCTTACCACCGCAGTCACAACTACCACTACCACTACTTCTACTTCCAGTCTGGTAGCCCGAGTTCGCTCCCGCGCTACCGTCAGTGCCGAACCGAAGGAATTTATTTCTGGTGATTAGAAATTCATTTCTCGATATTATGTGGTTCGGACGCCACAATAAGCTGTAGGCCCCGTTTGCTAAGTAACCATTTGGTTCATAGCCACTTAAATAAAAATCTAATCCACACGACAATTTGATTTTTATTTTTTGTGATGTTTAGATCCCCACGAAATTCTGATTATTATAGAGGTGGACTCAGTAGATGGGTTTAGAATGTACACACACACATACGAATATGCAGATACTCTGTATTCTATAGATCACAAACACCTACTACACATACAAACACACAAATGAGAGGGAAAGAATTCCGGCCTCTCAATCAGCCATGCAAATGCAAAGGAATTTCACGACGTCACTCACAGGAATGCAATTACAGCTTCCATCATTTGGTTACAATGGGAGAAAAATGTCATGAGATATAACTAGGCCATGAGAGAGAGAGAGAGAGAGAGAGAGAGAGAGAGAGAGAGAGAGAGAGAATAATTATCCTTATGCATACGGAACCTAATTTTATGGAAATGTATAGTACATCTCATTTTTTGGTGGTGTACTGTGTATGAATTTTAATCATCATTCTTAAACATGAAAGCCTCATAGTTTCGAGTGAATTTCTCTCTCTCTCTCTCTCTCTCTCTCTCTCTCTCTCTCTCTCTCTCTCTCTCTCTTTCCCCAACACAAACACACTTATACATTGTGTGTATGAATTTTAATCATTCTTAAATATTAAGGCCTCAGTATCGAGTGAATTTCTCTCTCTCTCTCTCTCTCTCTCTCTCTCTCTCTCTCTCTCTCTCTCTCTCTCTCTCTCTCTCTCTCTCTCTCTCCATAATTCAGTTAAAAACTTCTTTACTTATCATAACCTGTCTAAAGAATTTTAAGGGTTTAATTAATTTAACGAACAATATTAACCTTGCAAACATGAGTCGCTTTCGCTTAAACGTAAGATATATATTATTAACTTAATTGCTTCGTATCGAAACATAAGTTATTGTGATTGTTTCAACATATGATGTTCTATATTTTCTGCAATTTTTGCTACCATTTAGAGATGAAGTTATTAGCATCTGACATAATTTGTAGCATACAAACAAGATTTAGTAGCGTATAGACATACTACGTTTGCATAAACCCATAAAAGTTAATAAATAAGCGTGATTTAATATCATACTGTCATTTTTAACATGGAACCAACACCAGGCGTACGAGTATACTGGTCCTTACTTGTTAATAACTTTGGGAAAAATTAGTTGGATATAAATATTCAGTGATTGCATATAACCATAAATGTTAAGAATAAATATAATTTAAAATATAACCAATTTTAACATACAACTAACAACCAGGCATAGACTAATCCTTACTTGTAAACAACTCGAGAATAAATTGAAGGAATATTTTCATAAAGATTTATGAATAATCATAATTTAAATTCATATTAACATTTTCAACATACAACCAACAACAGGCGTATGCGCAGCCTTACTCGGAAATAATTCCGGAATAAATTGAAGGAGTATGTTAAAAAGGAGTGATTTTAACTTGACTGTGGCCATTTATTTGGAAATGACGGACCTCCCCAAAGTTTACTGTCGCTAATCATATGATTGGTGGACTATTAATCCCGGAATAGCTGATTTATTCACATGAAATGCGAGTGA
This sequence comes from Macrobrachium nipponense, assembly GCF_015104395.2. Lineage (NCBI taxonomy): Eukaryota > Metazoa > Arthropoda > Malacostraca > Decapoda > Palaemonidae > Macrobrachium > Macrobrachium nipponense. Next base: position 22,187,211 of record NC_061104.1, read on the forward strand.
AAATTGGCCCCCCGGACCTTGTGATTGTAAAGGCATCACTATCTGAAAAGTATGGTGAAGTGAACTCTCTCTCTCTCTCTCTCTCTCTCTCTCTCTCTCTCTCTCTCTCTCTCTCTCACATGATCCTTGATACCATGTCGCTGTTTTCGTTGTTTAGGGAATGATTCTCTCTCTCTCTCTCTCTCTCCGTTAACAATTATGGGTCCTAAATCACAGCTACTCCACCTCTCTCTCTCTCTCTCTCTCTCTCTCTCTCTCTCTCCTGACCCGTAGAAAGTTTATTGTTATTTGGGTCTTAGTTCGGGGAAAACCCTCTGTTGAATCGAATGACCTTGGCTCTCTCTCTCTCTCTCTCTCTCTCTCTCTCTCTCTCTGTGGTTGCATGGCTGAAGTCACGTGACCGCACCCCCCCCGTTGGCTTCATCCATTGTAGGTGGGCTCTTGCATGACAGCCAAAGCGATACCAATCTTGGGATCACTCTGCTACACGCTCAGAGCTCGCTGGAACGGTGGTGCCTGGAACACGGACAGACTGGAACAGAGTCTCTCTCTCTCTCTCTCTCTCCCTCTCTCTCTCTCTCTCTCTCTCTCTGCTGGCACTGCCTAATTCTTCATTGGAATTATTTATTTGTTATTTATTTTTTTTTTCGTTTGTGTTTTTTTTCTATTGTTTGTGTACGGCACTGGACGCATTCCAGCTCTCTTTTTAAAGGATCTCTCTCTCTCTCTCTCTCTCTCTCTCTCTCTCTCTCTCTCTCTCTCCAAAGAATGCTAATCACTTTCATAGCCTCGTACCCACAGAGTCCCAATAATGGATTTTGACAAGCATGAAATGTCATCTGATAACGGCGGCCAAAACTGTTTTCCGTCCTCCTGAATTATTTTGTATGACAATTATACGAGTACGGGACGAGTATACAATATGTGTTTGCAGTATTGCCGCGGTTCATTACATGGTCCTCCACCCACAGTTTTGTGTCTGAGGCCCGTTTTCCTCTTTTTTTCTATTTTTTTTGTCTCTTCCAGTTAAAAATTCTCTCTCTCTCTCTCTCTCTCTCTCTCTCTCTCTCTCTCTCTCTCTCTCTCTCTCTTCCTGTTTCTTTTCTTTTCAGGCTGTTTGTTAAGTGCAATTTTCGGATTATAAATGGACTGAATAATGAATCTGGCGAATATATATACGTTCATCTCTCAGGCTTTTGAATCTCTCTCTCTCTCTCTCTCTCTCTCTCTCTCTCAGAGTATGATACCTTTGACTGTTGCATGATACGAACCCATATCACCGAATGACAAATGGAGAGAGAGAGAGAGAGAGAGAGAGAGAGAGAGAGAGAGAGAGAGAAACTTTCATCCCTAGGGGAATTTGGCAACACAATAGGACAGCTCGTGACAACAATTCATTCCTAGTTAACTACCGGTAGTAAAGCAGAGGCTGCGTGGGTGGGAGGAGGGGAGGGGGGAGGGGGACTGACAGGTGAGGAAGAATGGGTGGGGAGGCAGTACCTGTCTGTAGAGAGGGGGGTTGGTTGGCTGGAAGGGATGTAGGTGGAAGGAGGAGGGTGGAAACCTTTTATTTTTTCTGGGGATGAGAGAGAGAGAGAGAGAGAGAGAGAGAGAGAGAGAGAGAGAGAGAGAGAGAGGTCATATGGATCTGAAGAGAGAGTCAAAGTGGACTGAAGGCTTTGGGGAGAAAAACTTCCTGGAAAAGCGGACGCGTCATGCAATGCCTCATCCAGATCTGCCATGGAAAATAAAAGAGATAAAAACACCCATTGCGTAATATTGTTTTTTTTTAAGTGGTGGCTTGCAGTGGCAGGAGAGAGAGAGAGAGAGAGAGAGAGAGAGGAGAGTAGAAAGAGACGGGGGGGGGGGGAGGTAGATGGGAGGGGAGAGGGGGAGGGAGAGGGTAGGAGGAGAAGCCCCGAAACTGAAAATGGGGAAAAAAACTAAGTTGTCCCATTCCAAAGCCCAGCTCTGGAAAAAGATGAACAAGAACCATCCATAGGAGAAGAGGAGGTCTATTCTTTCCATTTCTTCCTCGACAATCTTTCCAGTCCCTGGAAAGAGACCTAGAAAGAGGAAGAGGTCTAAAATTAGGCAGACATATAGGCCTGGAACCCCACCTCCTGGGAACAGATGTAGACAGACAACCTGGAACCTGGCAACGGATAACAGGTCGAAGCAGAAAGTAGACGTAGAGAGAACTAACTGGAGGTCCTCTCTTTCCATTTCCTTCTTATTCAACCTCTCTCCACTCCCATCTCCCTCTCCCTCACCCCCCCCCTCCCCTTCCTCCTCCTCCTCCTCCTCCTCCTCCTCCTCCTCCACCCCTTTCCTCCCCATGTCATGTCAGAAAAGGCTGGACTCTGAGTTGTGTGTGTGTGTTTGTGTGTGGGGTTGCAACGTGCCTGTTGTGTTTTAGTGGTCCAGATCGTAGTGATGGGGTAACCGGTGTTACAGAGAGCGTTGTTGTTGTTATGTGCAAGAATGGTGCTGGTTGGGTGGTTGTCAGACCTGTGCCAATGTAGTCATTTGTGATAGTTTTTAAGTCGAGTTGTTTGGGAGCCAGTGGCTGGCTCCCGATTGACTGCCTGCGAAGGCCTATGACGAAATGGAATGTTTTCGTATCTGGAATGAAGTAACGTGAGAGAAATGAAGAGAAATGAAGTGTTTTCTTGAAGGAAATGCGAGAGACAGTGAGGAGGTTTTGCCCTTTTGGAAAAAAAAGTGATTTGTTGTTGTTTGTGCGTGTGGTAAACAAACAGAAAACGTGCTCGAAAACAAAGGTGAAGGTACGAAAATAAAAACAAGAAGACTTTACTCTGCCAATGCAGTAGTAGATTATTCCAATGTAAACAGACGTATAATATGTTATCATAAGATTGTTATGTATGTTGACTGATTTTGTTTAAAAAGAAACGTATTGACTTAGTATATATATTCAGAGGTCAACTGTATTTTCATTTTTTTACTTATTGCCTCATAGCATTTTCCTTAACGAGAAAATACCTTTGCAAAAGCACGTAAACACGCCATTAATTCAGCGCAGTCTTTCTCCTTGGCGTTCCTCTATCAAGCCATTTCGGACCGAATTTAAAGGTGGTGGTCACATGACAGAGGATATTCAGTCATCAAATTCAGTTCTCTTCGTAGATAGTTAATTTAGGAACAGAAGTCGAAATGGGGCTGAATTTCAGCCGCCAAACTACACGTAGGGAAATGAGAGTAGCGTGACAATTTCACGTAATTCTGAACTTCTGAGAAACTGAGTCGGTTTCAAGATGTGATATTTATATATATATATATATATATATATATATATATATAACTATATATATATATTAGATATATATATAATATATATGTATATATATATGTGTGTGTGTGTGTGTGCGTGTATATATATATATATATATATATATATATATATATATATATATATATATATATATATATATATATATATATATATTTACATATATACATATATTTATATATTTATTTATATATATGTATATGTATGTGATGTGTGTGTATATATATATATATATATATATATATATATATATATATATATATATATATATGTATATATATATATGGATGTGTATGTGTGTCTGTGTGGAAAACGCTGTGAACATCAACACCTGCAGAAGGAAAACAAAGGAATATCATATATCAGTCTCAGCGGCAGCATAGCACCACTGTTTGTTTACACTTACATAATAATTAAGGCTCTGGTTCACTGCTATTAATGCTGCTACTATACTACTACTAACTAATTTGCTGCTTCTGCTACTGATACTGCTACTTCTACTACTGCAGTGTTTGTGATCTAAATCTCTAATAAAAGTCCCTGATGGTAGCGTGTTGGCGAATAGGGATTCTTACCCTCCACCCACCCCCAGGGGACTCCTTCCCCCCACCCCACCCGTTCATCATCCCCGTCTCGTTTTTAACTCTTCCAGGAGACTTCATGTCTCGGTTTCCCTCCAAACGTTTATTTTTACAAACGTTTTTTCTGTATCTTTTCAAAACGTTTCCCTCGACGATATATAATCTGTGGTTGATGTTAAATGGGGGAATAAATGATTGTTGTGATACTGTTTAAAGGGTTGGTTGGGGGGGGGGGCGTTGGAAGGAGGTTGTAAACTAGGGGGGGGGTAGTTGGTTTTTTAAATTATATAGTAATTTCGTCTCCGGTTTTTTTCATTTCTCATATTATATACGAAGGTTTTTTTATTTTAAATGATGGAGGGTTTGGCTTGATTTATTTAGCTTGTTTGCATTATTGTAGCTTGTAATGTTTAGTGTAATTTTCAAGGCATATATATATATATAATATGTATATGTATATATATATATATATATATATATATATATATATATATATATATCCAATAAAAGGAGCCCATAAAAACAAGACCCAACAATAAAATAAAAATTCCTCACCTGGACAGAATTAAGACAGTGACTCAGACCCTCGGAAAATCTAACCCTTTTGCATTTACTTACCCAAACACCTTAGCCAAATCCCTGATTAACGTCCAACAAAAGACATTACCCAAGGAAACAGTGGTTTATGAAATCCCATGCCAGGACTTTGACCAATCTTACATCGGATTTACAGGAAAATCACTTCCCCAGAGATTAATACAACACAAATGGTCAGTTATGTATGGACAACAGAACTCAGCTATTTTCAACCATATAAATGAACATAACCATAGAATAAACTGGAATTTGTCACGTATAATTTATAGCAGCAAATGCCGGTACAAGAGTCATATGATGGAATCGGCCTTAATAAAAGAGAGGCAGGTAATGAACATCTCAAAAGGGGCATGGGATTCAGATGTGATCGACAAGGTTTTCATTCAACCAACGCTTAAGAAGATTAAAGGAAGATTATCAGCGGGGGTGACCTAAATTGGTTACCTGTGGTAGGATCTCTTGGTATAAATACCACCTTTTCTGTAAACTTTTCTCATTCATATACCTGAAGAGAGAGGACAGCAGTCTCTGAAATATAGTACTTTTTCTCTCTATATTTTGGTGTTTTTATGGGCTCTTTGTATTAGATGGAATTCATTTATAACAGAAACTTTTTTCCAGTCATGTATATACATATATATAATATATATATATATATATGTGTGTGTGTGTGTGTGTGCATACATATAATAATATATATATATATATAATATATATATATATATATATATATATCTATATATATATATAAGCCTATATACAGGTACATATAGTTAAGTTATTCATCTTATTTTTTATACTTTGATCGTCTTTCCATTTTCACTTTGCTAATAGACATTTCAACTTGTATTCTGAGATCCTTAAGAACGTCATGCTATTTTGGTCTATCCAAAATCAATAATTTAATATAATATAATAATAATATGACTAAATTCCTCAGCAAACTCTATAAAACCACCAGTACCACTTATTGTTTGTCATCTCATAAAAAAAAAAAAAACTCGATACCTCCTTCCAGTCCGCAAGCATATATAAGTATTCCAGATCCCCAAATATACTGGATTTGTTTCGTGAGAGGAAACGCTTACGTACCACTTCCGTAAACTTGTCCCGAACCTGTATTTTATGACGTCACGCCAGCTATTGGATACACTGGCCGGGGGTGGGGAGAAAGATGCGTTCGTCTTGAGAAGGTCAATTCTGGGAGAAGAGGAGGAGGAGGAGGAGGAGGAGGAGGTTCAATTATTGTGATTCACTTCGAGCGCCAAAGTATACTGAAAGTGTAGTAAATGTTATATTATGAATATTATATATATATATATATATATATATATATATATATATATATATATATATATATATATATATATATATATATAATATTATACATCAACAAACAAATTTCCTGTCAGTAGTTTATGCATGCCTATCATAATGTTGCATCATTGTAAACATATACCGACCCCAATCCTCTCGCTATTCGGTTCCCGTTTAGTACAAAAGCTGAATTTTTATGCCATTCACATATAACGGTATAATTTGCTTCATTAAAGGCCACATCCTGTGGTAGTACAATGTCCGTTCTAAGTACTTTGTAAAAAAAATTGCAGCAAAATCTACTCCCTTTTTTTTAAAATAAAAAGTAATGATGTGAGTGATAGAACAATTGTTATAATTTGACGTACAAGTTATTGCCTTTCTTTTGTCATATTAGGTTTGATATTTTTCTAAAAGGGAAATTGAATATGTTATTATTATTATTATTATTATTATTATTAACTGAAAACTCGAAGACACCGTATGTAAACATTTTTCGGTTTATCTACAAGAAATTGGAAATTTTAATTATTGTTAATAATTTACAAACTGGAAAATTCCTAGATTTTTTTCTCTCAATATTTTATAGACCGTACTCGCTAAGCAAAGAGTCTGTGCTGGCCCAAGCCATGTTATATAAAATAAGAATTTGAGGTAATTAAAGAGAAATGATTAAGATAAGATTACGATGTACGAAAATAATAATTAAGAGAATCATGCTTGAAGGAATGAGAGATGAAGGAAAATTAGAGAAATATGAAATGGGAGGAAAAATAAACGAAAGACTTATTGAGGGAAAATTGATAAAGAATAGAAAAGGTAACAAGCAAAGTTTAAGAGGATTATGCAAGAAGGAAGGAAATAATGAAGAATATGGAAAAATATCTAAACGGAGGGAATGAAATGATTGGAGAAAGTTAAGAGAAATATAAAAGGCGAGGACAAATAATTAAAATTGATAAAGAATACAAAAGGGGAGAAGTCAAGTTTAATTATGCTTGAAGGATGGAGAGATAAAGAAATCTAAAATAAACATAAAAGGAGAGATTAAAGTGATTGGAGAAAGACAGAGCCAAAATTGATCAAGAATAATAAAAGTTAAGAGGTAAAATGAAGATTTAGATTGAAATAATAAAAATGAGAATAAAAAAAAACGTAAGTGAACAGAAAATGAATTGGCAACAAGATCATGTAGAAGACGCCATAATTATTGTAGTTCCTCACGCGA
>NC_061104.1:22199246-22246746 GCF_015104395.2 Macrobrachium nipponense
ACATATATATATATATATAATATATATATATATATATATATATATATATAAATATATATATATATACACACACACACACACACCACAAGCATATCTCTCATGGACAAACCATCGGAAATCAACGTGAGACTGACCACTCTCTTCCACGCCGAGAAAATTAACTCTGCCAAAAAGGTTGACCACAAAAAAATCGTCCATTTAATAATAAACATGCCGGTTGACTTTTGACATGATTGACCGCGCCTTATGACTCAGAGGTTATACCTGCCTGGTAAATCACTCAACCTTGATCCCAGGGTCGATGCTTGTTTGCTCGCTAAGGTCGAGGTTCGAAATGCTTTCAGTTATAGTCACAAGAAGTGATGGACGCCGATGGCTAAATGGATGATTGGTACCAAATTTGTCGGATGCGCTTAGGGATTTTGTGGGGTGTGTTTGTGTGTGTGTGTGTGTGTGAGTGAGTAAGTGACTGAGTAGTGAGTGAGCGCTTGTTTTACTCCCTGTTGCAGATAGACGTTCTCCTTCATAGCTGGTCACTTTTAATTTGGACAATGCGTGAATGGGTTACCGGCCTAAAAGTACCAGAATCTGTCTTGAAACACGTTCTCCTACATTGCTGGTCGCTTGGTCACTTTTAATTTGGGGGGCAATGCGTGGAAGGGTTACCGGGGGGCCTAAAAAGGTACCGAGATCTGTCTTGAAACACGTTCTCCTACATTGCTGGTCGCTTGGTCACTTTTAATTTGGGACAATGCACGAATGGGTTACCGGCCTAAAAGTACCAGAATCTGTCTTGAAACACGTTCTCCTACATTGCTGGTCGCTTGGTCACTTTTAATTTGGACAATGCACGAATGGGTTACCAGCCTAAAGGTACCAGAATTGTCTTCATATAATCTTGATCAGCCTTGAGGCAGATCTGGAGGCTAGCAGCCTCACCCCAAAGGAATATTAAAAAAGTAAAGTGTGTGTGTGTGTGTGTGAAATATATACACACATATATATAGTATACTTTGATCAACCTTCATACCATTTGCTTCTATACTTTAGAATTCTCCTCTTTCCTTTGTATTCCCCGAACTGTACCATCTGCGAGCTGGAACTTCTCGGCCACTCGTCTCGGTTCCTTCACCAAAAAAGAAAAAAAGAAAAAAGAAAGAATATATAATGTATATGTATATATACATACATGCGCATATATGTATATATATATTATGTATATCATGTATATATATACATACACACACACATACATACATGCTATAAAAAATTTCCTGTAAACTGAAAATATATATATATATATAAAATAAATACCTCAAAATTGAAACTATATAGAACGAAATCGATTAATCCTTTTTTTCTCTCAGTAAATCCCTAATCCCCAGAAGTTGAAATGAATCCCCCTTCTTAACTCCAAGGGCACGCGACCCCCTTGTCAACGAACCGTGAGGGAGACACAACGTTAATTCGATATATATTTCTTTTATTCTGTTTCTTTCGTTATCTCGTGTTTCTTGGGGATTTATATTTTATTTTTGTTTTATTTAGTTCGAGGGTTTTTGATAGCGTGTTGTTTTTAATTGCTTGTTACGTCATTCAGATTTCGTGTGCGTGTGTGTTTTGTGTATATGTATGTATGCATGTAATATATATATATATATATAGATATATATATATATATATATATATATATATATATATATAGAGAGAGAGAGAGAGAGAGAGAGAGAGAGAGAGAGAGAAACCGCCATAATTAATACACAGTTAATAGTGGAAGCTTAGTAGATTAACAGTTGGGGGTGACACTCAGAGAGGAGGCCAAGTCGCCTGAAGTGTTTGCAGCAGTAATACATTTGGCTCTCTGATATTCCGGTTATTATTTTTTTATGTTTCATTTATTTATTTACATATTTACTTTACTTGTTAACTTTTTGATTTTATGCTTCGTGTTTCATTTACTTTACTTATTGATTTGATGCTTTGTGTTTCATTTCCTTACTTTACTTGGTTACTTATTGATTTTATGCTTTGTGTTTCATTTACTTTTACTTTTCACTTATTATCTATATACTTTTTGTTTCATTATTTGAATTATGGGTGGTATTAATGTATTCAGAATCCTTTTGTTACTATGGAATCTTCGTCATTGTTGGCTGAAAAGTTTTAAATTGTGATTTAAAGTATACATATATATGCATATATATGTATATTTAAGTAATTATATATATAAGTGTATATATATATGTATTTGTATATTTATATATGTATATGTATGTATATGTACATACACGTACGTATCTATGTACGCATGTATTATAATAAAAAGGTGCTATTTCTGCAACTCACGCCACTAAAAAATTTTGTAATATATATATATATATATTATATATATATATATATATATATACATATATATATATATATATATAATATATATATATAAAATATATATATATATATATAGTTATTTATAAGTTACTGGTTGTTCATCAGGGCCAGGTTAGTGCACACCCACTCGACGGGAAAACGGGAGAATGAGGAGATATCCAAAATGTTGCAAAAGAGCGTAGCATAGAGTTTCTTAATCAGAGATATTGAAAAAACGGAAGCATAAAGCGAAATCCGTTGTTTTGCAATAGAGGTTTATGTAGAGTCCTTTGATCAGAGTCTGGGAAAACGGAAGAGTGAGGAGATAAACACAATTTTGCAATAGAGTGTAATATGGAGTTTCTTAATCAGAACCTGGAAAAACGGAAGAGTGAGGAAATATCCAAAGTTTTGCAATAGACGTTATTATAGAGTTTCTCCATTTCGCTTAGATAATATCGTTTAGTGTTAATTTTGTGTTACTTGGATGTATTACTGCCTGTGTGTAGTTTTGTGTAGACAACGCCGGATGTCGAATGTTAAATTGTAGTGCTGTGTTTAGATGACACCGTTACTCTGTTTTTTGTAGGCAGTTTCTTTTTTTTATAATGCATGTGGTTATCGTCAGGGTCTGTTGAACAAGAGTGATTGACTGGCATTTGATATATATATATATATATATATATATATATATATATATATATATATATATATATATATATGTATGTATGTATGTATATATGTATATATATATATATATATAATATATATATATATATATATATATATATATATATATAAATACATACATACATGACACATACATATATGATATATGTGTGCACGCACAAACACACACACATTTTATATATATATATATATATATATATATATTATATATATATATATATATATATATATATAATGTGTGTGTGTTGTTTGTGTGCATATATATATCATATATATTATGTGTCTATATATATATATATATATATATATATATATATATGATATGTATATATATATACAGAGAGAGAGAGAGAGAGATACATGTAGATCTGAGTGAATTGTAAAAAAAAAAATAAAAATTAAAAATTAAAACCGACCTTCCCCACTGTTGAGGGACACTTGAACCAAAAAATTGGGCGTCTCTATTTTAAGCCCAGCCGATCCGATCAATACCGTTCGAAGTGTTCAGGAATAAGACGAAACATTCTGAGTAAGTGAACACTTCATTTGCCGTATGTCGTCACTGATAGCAATTTGATCAATTCAGGTCGTTTTTTTTTCCTTCTTAATTTCTCTGTATCTAATCGATGTAAGCAAAATGGGTCAATTGTTTGTACGTCTATAGTTGCGTGGATTTGCAAAAAAACATTCGAGTCAAATTAGGTTATTTTTTTTTATTTAAGTATCTATTTCTCTATTTTGTAATTGCGTGGATGATTGTTTTCGACGTTAAAAAAATTTGCCATTTGTTTGTTTGTTTATAATAGTGTGGATGTGGGTCTTCATTAGCAATAACGAAAGTAAGAATTTTTGTTTGTCTGTAATTGCGTATGTTTTGATTTTCAGTACCTTCAGAAAATTTAACATTAATATCGTGTTTATAATTGTTGGGATTTGTTTTTCATTTAAAGAATAATAATAATAATAATAATAATAATAATAATAATAATAATAATAATAATACAAGATCTATAAAGCTTCACAATTATATACATATAATATTTTACCAGACTAAAGGCAAATCACATTATCTGGAAGAAAAGAAAAAAAGAAAATAATTTTTAAGAAATGATGAATAAACAGATATTGAATAATTCATAATGCACCAAACGTGAATTAAAGTAAATAAAATAATAATTCTAAGTTTTCCAATACACCAAACTGCAATGACAGAATTCAAATGTAATGAATAAATGAACATAAGCAAAATAAACCAATAAACAAGGCATTGAAATTAAATGATTGAATGAATATAAAGAAAAATAAAGCAATAAACAAGGCATTGAAAATTAAAATATTAATTTAAATGGAATTAAACAAAGTTGAGCAAAACAAGGCACTAAAAATTAAATGATTAAAAATGAATTTACTAAATAGGCAATAAACAAGGCTTGAAATTTAAATGATTAAATGAATAAAATAAACAAGGATAGAAGCAATAAACAAGGCAATTGGAAATTTAAATGATTAAATGAATATAAAACAAATAAACCAAGGCATTGGAAATTAAAATGATTAAATGAATATAAACTAAATAGAGCAATAAACAAGGCATTGAAATTAAATGATTAAATGAATATAAACAAAGTAGAGCAATAAACAAGGCATTAAAATTAAATGATTAAATGAATATAAACTAAATAGAGCAATAAAGCAAGGCATTAAAATTAAATGATTAAATGAATATAAACAAAGTAGAGCAATAAACAAGGCATTAAAATTAAATGATTAATTGAATATAAACAAAGTAGAGCAATAAACAAGGCATTAAAATTAAATGATTAAATGAATATAAACTAAATAGAGCAATAAACAAGGCATTGAAATTAAATGATTAAATGAATATAAACAAAGTAGAGCAATAAACAAGGCATTAAAATTAAATGATTAAATGAATTTTAACAAAGTAGAGCAATAAACAAGGTATTGAAATTAAATGATTAAATGAATATAAACAAAGTAGAGCAATAAACAAGGCATTAAAAGTAAATGATTAAATGAATATAAACAAAATAGAGCAATAAACAAGACATTGAAATTAAATGATTAAATGAATATAAACAAAATAGAGCAATAAACAAGGCATTGAAATTAAATTATTAAATGAATATAAACAAAACAGAGCAGTAAACAAGGCGTTCAAATTAAATAATTAAATGAATATAAACAAAATAAAGCAATAAACAAGGCATTGAAATTAAATGATTAAATAAATATAAACAAAATAGAGCAATAAACAAGGAGTGGCAAACAGGAGAAAGAAAATATATTGCGACAGGGTTAACGGAGACACGGTAAAGTGGGCGGAAGGAGACAGACGTGATAAAGGAGAGATAGAGACGCGATAAAATATTAGGATACGGAGATTATTTCGATAACAGGTGATGATGGCGATAATAGGCGTGTGGGGGAATAAAAGGAGGAGAAGATAAACGCGGACATGACGTAAGGAATAAAATGTAGTAAAGCAGAATACAAAAGGCAAAGAGATAATATAGTACTGACGAAGTTACTTAACGGTAGAATGTTATAATTGTGCCGATGGCGTTGATAAGACCGAAAGGGGAATAAGAGAGGGAGAGGAGATAAATAAGAGAAACTGAGTGAAGAGGAGAAATAGGGAGAAAGGGAGATAGAATAATGTAGCTGCTATTCAGTACTAAAGGGGAGAAAGCAATAAGGAGTGATAATTGCAGCGATGGGAATATAGGAAGAAACGGAAGATTGAATGTAGAAGAAAGAATAACCGAAGTAGAGAACAAAGAAATGAGACGAAATGATAGCAGGGAGAGACGGAGGATAGAAACAGAGGTAGAAAACAAACAAAAGAGAAAAAGACAGGAAAAATAACAATAAAAGCTGATGGCAGAGAATGAAGACTAAACGGGGAATAAAAGAGGAAGAAAAGAAATGGGAGGTGGAATAGGAAAGAAAGCGGATAACGAACAGAAAAACATAAAAAAAGGAATTAATTAGAAATAATTGCTTTGATGGTAAGAATATTGACGAAAGCTTTGGCAAATGAGGAAGAAGTAATAACTAAAGTAGAAAGAGGAAAGAGAATAATTAATTAATAATGAACAAGCGACTGCCAGGAATATAAAAAATGGGACGAGAATAGAAAAAAAAATAAAATAAGCGAAAGTACACAAAAGAGGAACGATTTCAGGAATAAGTCATAATTGCTAATTATTTCAGAGGAAAATATTTTTGCAGTTGCGTTTGAATCTCTCTCTCTCTCTCTCTCTCTCTCTCTCTCTCTCTCTCTCTCTCTCTCTCCTACATTTCACAATACTATTTTTATCAAATTCAAATACATAGGCTTTTAAAATTTGAGTCAAAATAAAAATTTTTAATTTTCAAATTAATTAGTTAGTTATATGTAAATAATACCTTCTTACGTCCATCTGTCATTCATTAATAATTCTAAATTCTTAGAATTCATAAGCATCTGAATATAAAGTATAATAAGATTCAGAATGAATCCTTGTATATTTTTAAATCCCTCGTAAATACAATGTCCTATTTACAAGTTTGGAACTTTTCGGGAAATCGTCGTACAGCTTGGCAACGCAAGTGTTGCCACTTACTGTGATATAGCAGACCTCCTCCCATTATCTTGTATCACATCGGCAGGCAGTTGTTTTACGGGCCTAAGAATTGGACACCTGCGTTGCAGGAAGAGAGAGAGAGAGAGAGAGAGAGAGAGAGAGAGAGTTAAAATGACATTTAAAGAGGTTCGAGTTGGTAGATCCACTTTTTCTATTTTTTGTTTAATTCATAAATTGGTTGACATTTTAATTTTTTTACTCCATAAATTGGTTAAGCAACTTTTTTTTTATTACTACAGTCAGTAAAGTAATTTTTTTATACTTATTAAATTGGTAGAGCCATTTTTTTTCTATTGCATATTAAGTTGGTACATGCTCTTATTTTCACAAACGAATAACGTATTTTTGTCTCCAAGTGACCTTTCTTAACTGTAGCGAATAATAATAATAATAATAATAATAATAATAATAATAATAATAATAATAATAATAATAATAATAATAATAATAATAATAATGATGATAATAATATTAATAATAATAATTTGGAAGAAGACCCTTTTAAACAAATTTTGTTGAATAAAATGGCAGATTCATCGAATAATAATAATGATAATAATAATATTAATAGTCTGGCGATGATAAATTACAAGGAATCAACAAAAATCACTTAGCAACTCAGCGTAAAAGCGTAAACTCCTTTACCAAAATGTACGATATATACCAGTATTTTTATTTACTACAAATCGACCAGTATTTACCGTTAGGAAGAAAGCATATTTCGCCTAATAATATTCTTCTTCTATCTCGTGGCGAAGAGCTTTGTCAGAGCAGGAAGTGGCAGAGATTCGCAGGATGCAAAAAAAAAAAAAAAAAGATGCTGTTACGGATCTCTTAGAAGGGGCGCGGCGGGGGTGGGGGTGGTGGTTAGTTGTTACCTCACCTGTGTCCGTTTTGTTTGTTCTGTCTTTCTCTGTCTGTCCAGGAGCTATTATAGTAAGTAGTGGGTGGATGTTTCTGTCTGTAGGTCAGCCTGTCCAGGTGATATCTCAGAATGTAGTAGGCGGTTCTGTTTGTCTGTCCAAAAAGGTAGTAGGAGAATCTGTCTGTATGTCTGTAGGTCTGCCTGTGTCGAAGATATCTCAGAAAGTAGTGGGTGGATCTGTCTGTAAGTCTGCCTATTCCAGAAGATATCTTTAAAAAGTAGTCGGTGGATCTCTTTGTCTGTCTGTAGGTCTGCCTGTGTAGAAGATAATATCAGAAACTAGTCGGTGGATTTCGACCAAATTTTGTATATGGTTTGGTTGTGGAACAAAGGAGAATTGTTTAAAATCTGACATAAATCCTTTTCCGTATATGGATTCAGTATATTTGTCATCTTCGTGTTACGAAGTTGGATTTTTCACCATCTTGTACAAAATAAAAGCCAAAATCTCCATTAAAAAACCAACTTATACTTTTGTCTAGAAAATCACTTAACCTGTTATATTTCAGAACAGGAAACCCCCTTATTCTTCAAAGGATGTGAGGAAGGTACTGTTATAGACAGCTCTGAGAGAGAGAGACAGAGACAGAGAAAGAGAAAGAACGTTTTTTTTTTTTTGCGAGATAAGGGCGTTTTCTTAAACAAAAGGCTGTTGGAGAAAAGAAAGCGTGTTCATATGGAAAGTGGAAATAGTGTTCTTTTTTGGGAAATAAGGTGTGTTCGTATGGGTATATAAGTCGCCTTCTTTTGGGAAAGGATTGGTTGTGTTCATATGAACAGAAGACGGGTTCTTTTGGCAAAAAAGAGGGTGTTTTAATATGGGAAAAAATCGTGTTCTTTTGGGAAGAAGAGGTTGTATTCATATGGAAAAACTCGTGTTCTTTTGGGAATAAGAGGTTGTGTTCATATGGAAAGAAGTCGCGTTGTTTTGGGGAAGAATAGGTGTGCTCATTTTGCAAGAACAGGTGTGTTCTTTGGGAGGGGTGTATCCGGGTGTGTCCCTTACGGGTGGAAAGGGTGTGTTCCTCGAGGAGAAGAGGCGCGTTCTTTAAGAGAAAAGAAAGCTAATTGTTCTGGACAGGTGAAGTATGACAGGTGTTGTGGACTTCCTCACCTTTGCTCATAAGGATCTGACAAAGAGTTTTAAAAGGAACATCTTTTTTATTGCGAGAGAAAGAGTAAAAACACTGATTTTTAAAAGGATTCTATTGGGAGGTGGTGATTTATTCCTTTTTACTAAAGAATGTTGCTGTCTCTCTCTCTCTCTCTCTCTCTCTCCCTGATCTCCTCTGCTTCTCCTTCTCTCTCTCCTTCTCTTCTCTCTCTCTCTTCTCCTCTCTATCTCTATCCTATTATGATTATATATATATATATATATAGTATATTTAATATATTAATACTATATTATAATAATATATATATGAATAATGTATGAAAGATACTTAGATAGATATTGAATAAATGAAACTAAGTAAACACAAATACTACATTGTTAATGAAACAGAACCAAATATATATATATGTGTGTGTGTGTATGTACATATATATATATATATATATATATATATATATATATATATATATATATATATATATATATATATATATATATATATATATATATATATATATATATATATATATATATATATATATACACACTTCATAAATATGTCTGAAAGATCATTATTAAATTAACGTAGGGTCAATAAATTCAAATATTAAATTATAGACGAAACAAATAGAAACGGCTTCTTCACTATTGGAGACCTCATTATTTTCATATTTCGTACGTAGCACAGTTAGCAGCAGCCCGGCAGTAATGACCTCTGGAAGGGCGTTGCCTCCATCTGCAGGTGTAGAAGGGGATGTTAGGGAATGATTCGAAGGAATAATTAGGACTCAGGTGATGAGAAGGATATGTTATCCCTACTTTCCGTTGTTTTTTAGTCTCTGTTGGGAAGGAATAATCTGTAGGTATAATTCGCGTGTAATTAATTATTAGATATATATATATATATATATATATATATATATATATATATATGGTATGTATGCATGTATATATAAACTTATATGCATATATATATATATATATAGATAGTATATGTATATATATATATATATATATATATGTAACATACATACATTCATTCATATTTTATTTTATATATATATAATATATTATATATATATATACTATATATATTATATATATTATTATATATATGTATAGTAATAATAATATATATATATATATATATATATATATTATATTATATATATATTATATATATATATATATATATACATACATGCATACATACATAAATACACACGACGCACACACACGCCTCACACCTCCTCAGCATCTTTGAACCACACAACTGCCGCCGCCGCCGCCGCCCGCGGGCGGGCTTCCTCCTCGTCGTAACTTCAACTTCCGCCCTTAATTTGGAAGTTTTGGGAGCGAGGGCCGTTTTTTTTTCTGCTTTCACCCCGCCGAAGTTTGCTTTTGCCTTCGGATGCAAAGCAGCAGCAGCAGCAGCATCATCTGTCTCATGCAGATTAGTGGAGGTGGTGCTTCTCTATAATGGGCCGGATGACACACATTCCTCTCTTCTCCTTTTTCCTCCTCCTCCTCCTCCTCCTCCTCCTCTTCTTCTTCTTCTTCTTCTTCTGATTTTTGTTCTTCTTCTTCTCTTTCGCCTTCATTTCCTATTTGTACTTTTTCTTTTGCTTCTCCTTCTTTTTCTTTTCTTCTTCTTCTTCTTCTTCTTCTTCTTTATTTCTCTTTCCCTTCTGTTTCTTCTCATTTTCCTTCTTCTTTTTCTTTATCTTTCCCTTCTTCTGCTTCTTCTTCTTCTTTTCGTTACTTTGTTACATTGTTTTTATTTATATATATATTTATTTGCGCTTTCATTAAATGGTTTGTGTAGGTCAGTTAGAAACGCTCTTATCTTAATGTTTTTATTTGATAAAGCTTTACTTTGTTACATTATTTCTATTCTGCAAGAAATAA
Source organism: Macrobrachium nipponense (assembly GCF_015104395.2). Lineage (NCBI taxonomy): Eukaryota > Metazoa > Arthropoda > Malacostraca > Decapoda > Palaemonidae > Macrobrachium > Macrobrachium nipponense. The sequence continues at coordinate 22,209,901 of NC_061104.1, forward strand.
CTACGTATTTATACATACATACATACATACATACTACATACGTTATCTTAACGTATTTGTATATACTTAGAGCAACCAAAAGCAATTTTTAGAGCAACCAAAAGCAATTTTTATTTTAATCGGGCATTAAACGCTTACAGGAAAATGTTATCGCGTGTTAAATGACGATATTATTGATACGGAGCGTGTGCTGAGATTAACGACATCAGGATAGGGAACATAAATAGCTCTATCATGAGAATCATCACGCGCAGGCGCGTCAAAGTTCGCGTGACCGTACGGAGGGGAGACGGGAGCGTTACCAGTCACGGATGGGAGTACCATAGAAAACGTGACGGAGGAAAATCGGACGAAGAAGGGGAGACTACTCCAAATACCATATCCGTCCCTATACCGTCTTCCCCATCGGAGGAACACGCCCATTACGAAACGGTCTCCGACGATAAGGACCTCAACATCGAGTTGGTCGAAGATGCTGACTATGAGGAGACCAAGGCGCCCATATATGAGACGCTCGATAAGAAATCTGGCAGGGTATACGAGGAGGTTGGACGCAAGAACTTACGCGTGAGATTTGAGAATGATGACGATGAGGATTTGTCAGAGAAAAGCGGAGATGACGTGAATGGGAATTATCACTCGACTGGTGCCATACCCAAGCGCGTTGGGACGCAGTCAGAGGCAGACGAAGGCAACGATTCGAACCCTGCAGATGATGACAGCAAAACGAATGAGAACGGCGAAGAAGCACATGAGTCTAGGGAGAAGATCGACGACCCTAAATCTGACTCGGATGAAAACGGCGTCGTGTTGTCTAGCGGCGACAACGACTTGACGATCACTCAGGAAAGCAGGACGCAAATATACGACTACGACAAGCCCAGGAAGATCGAGGTGACCGTGACGTCTAAAAGAGACGGCGAGGATTACGCCGAGAGCGACGTGCTCTACGAAAACGTGAAACGCAAATCAAAGAAAACGGGCAAAGTCGAGGTAAAGTTCACCCCGTGGCAAACGGAGGACGAAGGGGAGATTATAAAATGCATAACGGACGAGTACAAAGACGATAACGTCAAAGTCGAACAGTGTTCCAAGTTCTCGTACTACGAGGATCCGAGAGACGACTCGGACGAATGCGTCGAGACGACCAGTCACGTTAAGCATCGCTCGAATATACAAGTCACCGCTGAAAAGACCTCCCGTCCCATAGAAAACGGAGATGTAAACAATGACGGTGCCAAGGCTGGAAAGGACGAAGCCGAAAATGCTTTCGGGGACGACGAAAATGACCCCTGCCCTCGGGGCAGGAGGAGGGTCAAGAAACGAACCCTGATAAAGGTCAAAGGCGTGGGCATCAGGAAAGACGATGACCTTGACACTGCCCATGCCCTGGTGAAGGCCTTCTCCAGGACGGTCGTCACGTTTGGAAAAGGTTTGTTTTAGTTCTGAATTAGTTTTTTTTTTCTGTTTTAAATCGTCTTATTCTATTCCATAACATCTTGGTTTACTTTTGAAACCATTGAGAGATGTGTACTTTTCTTGTTCGTTAATTATCCTATCTTCTGTACATTGTACATGAAAATTAATTATGCTGCACTGTACATATCATCTCATTATGTAATTAAGTGTAAATTCCTCACTCTTGTCGTTTAGGGAAATAGCTTTCAAAGAATGATATTGTTATTGAAATTGATGCACTAGTAATAAGAGCAATTGGGTCTTCCCCACATACTTAATTACATATCTGCAGTTCTCACCTCTAACTCGACCTGTGTTCTGTTTGTTCAAAATATCTTATTACTTAAAACTTTGTGTGTAGTTATTTATTTACATATTTATATACATATTCATTTATTTAATACCATCGTCCAGCCCGGGCCATTCCTTTGTTACGACTGGCTCATATATAAATATATATATTATTGAATATATATTATTTCTTACTAGTCACGACTTACTCATCCATCCTATTTTTATATTACCGTCATTTTGAACTATATGGTTACTAGTATACATATAATTCAAGACTTGAGACGCATTGCAAAAATGTTCTCCTGCCCTTTGCAACATAGCCTAGAAAACAACTCTCTCTCTCTCTCTCTCTCTCTCTCTCTCTCTCTCTCTCTCTCTCTTCTCTCTCTCGTCTCTCTCTCTCTCTCTCTCTCTCTCTCTCTCTCATGTCCCACATTAGCTCACAAAAATGAAACACGCTGGGTTTCCACCCTGTCATATAGGGGATGGAGATAATGCTAAACAGAAAAGGATCTTTCACGCTATAATGGCCCTTATTGAGCTCATCAGGAAGGGCCAAAATGCCATGTTCGAACGTTCCAGTAGGCGTGTTCTGTTATGCTAAATTCATTTCCATGAATTTCCGATGCATTTAGAACGGAATGGTGCGGATCTCTTGGCCTCTTTTGCGATAGGGGTCAGTGAACGAAGGATTTTGGCAAAATGGACGTAATGTTTTGCAAAGTGCTGGGTGAAAATGTCATGCATGAATATGAAGCGTTTGAGTATATATGTGCTGGAAGTAGGCGTCGGTGCTGAAAGAGGAATAAAGATGTACATAGATGAATAGAAAACAAAGTAGATAGATAGATAGATAGATAGAATATGAAACATGAAATACTGGTAAACATTGATACAGTCAGCCCTAACGAATGAGATAGATAGATAGATAGATAGATAGATAGATAGATAGATAGATAGATAGATAGATAGATAGATAGAATATGAAACATGAAATTCTAGGAAACATTGATATAGTCAGCCTTTACGAATGAGATAGATAGATATATAGATAGATAGATAGATAGATTATGAAACATGAAATTCTAGGGAACATTGATACAGTCAGCCCTAACGAATGAGATAGAGATATAGATAGATAGATAGGTAGATAGATAGATAGAATATCAAACATGAAATGCTGGTAAACATTGATGTAGTCAGCCCAACGAATGTGATAGATATATAGATAGATAGGTAGATAGAGTATGACACATGAAATGCTGATAAGCATTGATATAGTTAGCCCCTTCGAATGGGATAGATATATAAATAGATAGATAGGTAGATAGAATACGAAACATGAAATGCTGATATACATTGATATAGTCAGCTCTAACGAATGAGATAGATATATAGATAGATAGATAGGTAGGTAGATAGAATATGAAACATGAAATTCTAGGGCACATTGATATAGTCAGCCTTTACGAATGAGATAGATATATAGATAGATAGATATATTATGATTCATGAAATTCTGGGGAACGTTGATATAGTCATCCCTAACGAATGAGATAGATATATAGATAGATAGATAGGTAGATAGAATATGAAACATGAAATGCTGATAAACATTGATATAGTCAGCCCTAACGAATGTGAAAGATATATAGATAGATAAAAAGATAGATAGGTAGATAGAATCTTTAACATGAAATTCTAGGGAACATTGGTATCGTCAGCCCTAACAATGTGATTGATATATAGATAGACAGATAGGTAGGTAGATAGAGTGTGAAACATGAAATTCTAGGGAACATTGATATAGTCAGCCCTAACGAATGAGCGTAAAGGTTAAATACTGACAGATAAGAGAGAAGGGTGGATAAAGGTGTAACTAATGAGAAAGGATATAAATTTCTTTATATGGAAACAAAATAGATTTATGGATAGGTAGGCAAGTAAGATTTGATGTATGGAAATAAAATAAACATTGATATAGTCAGTACTATTGAAAGAGAGAAAAGGGAAAATACTAACAAGGAAAGAAAGAGAGGTAGTTGAATAACTGGTGGAAATAGATGGAAGTTCCCAGTATAGAAAGTGTTATTGAAGTAAAATATTACTAAATAAAAAAACTTGGAAGGAAGAAAGGGGTAAAAATAGAATGATTTTGAATGCGTAAGGGACAACAGTACGATTGAAAATAGGGAGACAGTGAGTATATATAAGTATATGTACTTGTGTGTGTGTATGTGTGTGTGTGTGCGCGCGCGTGCAAGAACTTAAAGAATATTCAGGACAGCAGATGTATTAAATAGTTTGGATTGTTGTTTACTTAAAAATTTCTGTCTTAAAATAGGAAAAAATTAGTTTTAATTACTGTTGTCTTGAATATTTCTCTCTTGAAAAAGAAAAATATGGTTTTAATTACCGTTTTCTTGAATGTTTCTATCTCATAGAAAAATTTAGCTGTTATTACTGTTCTTGAATATTGCTATCTAAATTTGGAACATATTTTCTTATTTCTCTTGTCTTAAATATTTCTACCTTAAAATAGACAAAGATAGTTTTAATTACGGTTTTCTTAAATATTTCCATATTCTACCTATCTATCTATCTGTCTATTATTCTATCTATCTATCTATCTATCTATCTCATTCGTTAAGGCTGACTGTATCAATGTGTATCAGCATTTCATGTTTCATATTCTATCTATCTATCTATATATCTATCTATCTGTCTATCTCATTCGTTAGGGCTGACTATATCAATGTTTATCAGCATTTCATGTTTCATATTCTATCTATCTATCTATCTCATTCGTTAAGGCTGACTGTATCAATGTGTATCAGCATTTCATATTTTCATATTCTATCTATCTATCTATATATCTATCTATCTCATTCGTTAGGGCTGACTATATCAATGTTTATCAGCATTTCATGTTTCATATTCTAGCTATCTATCTATCTCATTCGTTAGGGCTAACTATATCAATGTTTATCAGCATTTTATGTTTCATATTCTATCTACCTATCTATCTATCTATCTATCTATCTTGAGATAGAAACGAAAAATAACTCGTCACTATTAATAACAGGTGTTTCATACTATCACATGACACTGCCATGAAACGTGAGAACGCACTAAGTAGCCTGTTACAAGCCTTTCATTTTTATATGGTACATGTCCTTTTAAAACAAAACTCTTTCCAAAAATTTTTCACCTAATACGTCACGTCCTCACTGCCACATTTTCTCAACCATTTCCCACCCGAAAAGCCATGAGTTATGCAGCCCATCCAGCGACACAAAAAGAACAAAGTCGAGTACGAACTCCTGCTGACATGACCGACATGGCTGGCGTTGGAGGTCAGCCAAGTTTGTTTGCGTTCCAGCGGCGCGTGAAAAAGCCGAAGTTGGCGACGGAAGTGTTATGAATTGCTACGTTTTCCAGGCAACGGTTTCTCCAGGAATGGGAGGCTGCTGCTGTTGGTCTGTTTCGTATGCGTTTGCAGTACACAGGACAGGAGGGGGAGAAGTATGTGTTCGTTTGTGAGGCCATTTTGCGTCGCGTGGTGTTGGAGAGGAGGGTGAAGAAGATGATCGTGATGCATTTTTTGACAAGGAGGAGGAGGAGGAGGAGGAAGAGGAGGTGGTGGTGGTGGTGATTCTGATGGTGATGACAATGATACTGATAGTGATGAATATGAATAAAAATTAATTTTTGGGGAAATCAGGAAAAGGGATCAAAACAGTTAATATTTGATTTTAAAAAGGATGATGATGAGGGGGAGGGGGATTTGGTGGTGATTCTGATGGTGATGACTATGATAATGATAGTGATGAATATGAATAAGAAGGAATTTTTGGGGAGGTGAGGAAGAGGAATAAAAATAATTAATTATATTTAATTTTAAAAATTAGGGAAGGAAATTTACAGTCATCTCAATGATAATAAAGATGAATTTTAATAAGGATGGAATTTAGAGAATTGGGGAAAAGAAGTCAAAACAAATAATTTTATTGATTTAAAGAAAACACAGAGAAGGAGATTTATAATCATACATTGAATGGTTTAATTCATAGAAGACGAAAAAGACTCATTTAGAACCCCAACTGCTTCATATCTATTTATTAGTCAATTTATTTATTTATTTATATATTTATTTATTTATGAAAATTTGGTGGCACATATTTTAAAGAAATTGTGATAACTTACTCACGTATTCAATTTTTTACTATTTTCCTCTCTTCGTCCCAGCTACGACCCTCAGCAGTCGATTAACAACCATAATTCATAACTCAGTTCCCCAGAGTGGCCTTCTTGGTTGAGAGAGAGAGAGAGAGAGAGAGAGAGAGAGAGAGAGAGACTTAATTAAGACAGAAATGATTGGATATGAAAATAAAAGGTTTGGGAGAATCAGTAATAATAAAAATGAAATAAATACAAAAAGGATGAAACTTTAGTTTTCTATTTGAAATGCAGGATAATTAGATTGAAATCCAGGTGAACTGAAATGAAAGAACTGGAAGTGAAGGAAAAGACAAAGACAAAGAATAAAACAAACGGGAGAATGATATTAAGTAATAATAATAATTAACGTCGTTTTTATTTCGAAACATTGAGAAACGAAGGTGAAATGAAGTGAAATAGAATGATTATAAACCGACATTCTTTTAATAATTTGTTAATGGAGACCGTAGATATTAGTTAATGGATATGTTAGTTCATGAATAACTTAAATTATGAATCTACCTGGTTAATGAACTCCTTAGATAGGGAATCGCCTTGTTTAGTGGACTCCTTAGTTACAGAATTTCCTTGCTTAATGGACTCCTTAGTTACAAAATCTCCTTATTTAATAGACTCCTTAGTTACAGAATCCTCCTTTTTTATGGATTCCTTAGTTACAGAATCCCTTGTTTAGTGACAGAATTTCCTTGTTTAAAGGCCTCGGTAGTTAACGAATCGCGTTATTTAATGGACTCCTTAGTTCCAGAATCCCCTTGTTGAATGGACTCCTTAGCTACAAAATCTCCTTGTTTAATAGACTTTTTAGTTAAATAAACCCCTTAGTTAATGAGATCCCTATTTATTAGGTACTCTAGTCTATTGTCTCATTAAGAAATTTAAACATTATTTGAAGCTCCTGAGAAAATTAACAACTTAATGAATTTTGTCCCAATTATACTCCATATTTAACTGAACCCTTTCATCGACAGATCGTTCCCTTAATGAGTTCCATGGCTAATTAATAGGTAACGTATACCCGAGCTCCCAGACTCCCTATTAGCTAATGGAACCCCGTTAGTTTATGAATACCTCGGACAGCAGGTACCTTAATTACCTCTCGTCCACTTTTAATTCCCTCTTAATGAGATAAGGAAAGTTTTACCCTTGAAGCCGAGGGGGAGCCGTTTCAGGGCCCTTTAAATTAAGGAACCCTTAATTTAGGGTGACCCTAAAAGTCATTCCTCCCGCGTATTCTCGCGTTGATGTTGTCGTAAGTTTAGATAAATGTCGAGGTGGGTTCAGGGTGGATAAAATATATTTCGGTTTTCTAATCCGTTTTATATTTAATAAGCTCGTGTCGTTTATTCCAAAGGGATATAATAAAGCATCGGTTTTGTTTAATTACTATATATTTTATATTATATATGTTTTATATATATTTTTTTTATTATATATTTTTACTAAGATATATAATATTAAATATTTTTATTTTTTATTTAATTTTTAAATTTTCATACTTCTTTATTATTTTTTTTCATTCCTTATTTATTTTATATAAAATATGTGTATATAAATAAAGGCAAAATCCACGAAGAAAAGTGAAACAATGGAGTAACTGCTTCGAGGCCTTTCGACTCTCGTCCTTTACTAAGTCTGCTTATAGTAAAAGACCAGTTACAATCCGACAACCTTGTAGTCTTTATTGTCCTGCAGGGAAAATTTGAGGATTTTAATTCCTTCGGCTCTTTATTTGTAGGGAAACAGAGAAGGATTTGTATTTCTAAGCCGTTTTATGCATATAGGGAAACTGGAAGGATTTAATCCTTGTGGTCCTGTGGACATAAGGAAGAAGGGGGGGATTTTAATCCCTATAGATCTGTGCATAGAGATAAAACGGGAGCACTTTAATCCTTAGAGTCCTGTGGACATAGGGAAAAGGAGAGAATCTTATTCCCTACAATTCAGTGCAAATAAGGAAAAAATATCGTATTGTTATTCATATCGCCCTGTGCGTTTAGGGAAAAGTCGGGGTGGACTCTATCCTACGCTCATATGCCTGCAGGGAAAAGGGATCATTTTAATCCCTATGATCCTATGGCAGGGGTCCGATATGTCCCTATAGGACTCTCGCTCTTCCGGTCAGCCGGCGTTCACATCACAAACACAGTTCGCGATGTAGGATGACCGCTGTTCTCCCGGAAGCTGCTGATTTAAGATAAGTGATTGGAAATGTGGGTAACTAACCTCTACTACATCCCCCCCGCCCAGGTCCCCTCCTAGAACCGCCCCTCCCCCTTTCCCACAGTCCCCCAAACACCCCACACGACCCCAGAATTTCTCCCCCACAATTCATTTCACCAAGATAAGGCCTCGGCGAGTCTGCGCATGCTTAGAAGAGATCCTCGGCGAGTCTGCGCATGCGTAGAAGGGTGCCTCGTCCAGGGAGAGGCTTCAGAAGGATTTCACACGATAATAAACAGGAAGAAAAGAGATATTAAGAGGCGAATAGGCAGCTTAATTGCCCCCTTCCAGGCATTGTCCGAGATTGAAGACCGGATTCTTTTAGATCTGATTTGTCTGATTTATTTTGTATATGGATTCAGAGAGCTATGATGACATTCATTTTTTTATTTTAATGGTTATCTTGTTTCATGAGCCATGATTTTGATCTCGTCCTGGTGTTATACTATATGCACAAACATATATTCTGAAATGTACACAAGCATACCTACCCCCACATACATTGTATACATATACACACATACATACATACATGTATATACACACACACATATATCTATATATATATATATATATATATATATATATATATATATATATATATATATATATAAATATATCTATTCACATCTTGAATGTTATTTTTAATATTTCTGGTATACACAAATATATATATATATATATATATATATATATATATATATATATATATATATATATATACATACACACATACATACATACATACATACATACATGTAGACACAAATACGTGTCTGTAACAAATATTAAATACATTGCGCACACTATACATATGTCTGCATGTACACAACTATATGCGTAGCAAACATTAAACCCACATCCACATTCCAACAATTGCAGTACACTGAACAGAAAAAAAAAAAAAAAACCTGCACAGTGTCTTATGAGTGGCACACCAGCTGCTGCTCTTAACTATTGTAAGGTCGACCTTGAAAAGGTCGCCACCATACGCATCTCCTGCCTAATAAAAGGAGACACAGAAAGGTCTTTGTCGGAATTAAGGGATAAGAGGCTTGGAAACAGAAAATAGAATTTATTCATTTCTATTTATAGAACCTTCCGTCACCGGGGTATTCAATGTGGTCTGTTGTGGTCTTCTGCTGCTGTGAGAGGGCACTGCTGTCATCTGGGCATCTACTATAGTATTTGGAAATGGTAGTTGTAGTGGGGATGATTAATGGTTGTTGATGGTGATGATAGTTGCCACACTGACTGATATTGTAAGAAGTGTTGATTATGATAAAATTGTCCTGTGCAGGGAAGTGAGTTTATATATATATATATATATATATATATATATATATATATATATTATATATATATATATATATATATGTATATATATGTTATATATATATATATGTGTGTATGTATATATGTATGTTTTATATAATATAATAATATATATGTTTATATATGTATATATAGTATATATATAGTATATATATATATATATATATATATATATATATATATATATATCATAAATATAAATATATGTATATATATATTTATTATATATACATATGTATATTTATATATATTTTATATATATATGATATATATATATATATATATATATATTATATATATACACATGTATATATGTACATGGTTATATTATGTGTATATATTTATATAGAACACTGTCTCCATGACCATGTAAATATGTAAATAATGGCGCCATCTCTCTCCATTGATTCTCTTTATTTTTTAATCTTCATTTACAGCTTTACAATTTACCTTGACAGTATTACCTATCCTTACTTGAGCTGATGCTAATTTATAATTATTCTCTTTATTTCAGGTAAGAATTTTTCGTCTTCATTGTGAATGGTTTCCGATGGCCGTAAGTACTATTAATACTATTATTATTACTACTACTACTATTAGTTGAATTGTATTATTATCGCAAATTCATTATTCTTTATTATTATTATTTCACTTTTATCGTCAGTGTTTGTTGATTACACACAGATTTATGTATCTGTTCTCTTATCTATGTAATGGAATGAGCGGACTTTGAAAGTGGTATATTTGCCTTTTATTTATTTATTTATTTATTAATTTTTTTTTATTTATTTGTTTTATTTGTTTTATTTAGTTATTTATTTATTATGTTTTATTATTTATTTATGTTTTATCGTTTATTTGTTTGTTTATTTATTTATTTATTTATTTATTTATTCATTTTTATTATACCATTAAGTTTTTAAACAAAAAAGTGTACACTTACATCATTGAAAGAACAAGTTCGTATTTCTACGGTACTTGATAGTACTGTAAAAAGAAAAGAATACATTCTATAAATTTGCTTTTATTTATTTATTCATTTTATTTCTCTTTTCGGAAATTAGAATTTGGAAGAGCGAATTCGTATTTCTACTGTACTTCCCAGTACTATAAAAAGTAATATATTCTATAAAATTGTATTTTATTTATTCATGTTTTTAATTAGGAATTTTATATAAAAAAATAAAAAATAGACTTATATCTTAGGGAGAGCAGATATTTTAAGAAAACTTGGACTGGAGGATTTGTGAAAACAAATAAAAATAAAAAATAAAAAAAATGAATAAATAAATAAATAAATAAAATAAATTTAACTTTCAAAGTTCAAATTGGTATTTTCACCGTACTTCCTAGTACTGTAAAAAAAAAAAATTTTTTTTATTTGCTTGTGTATTGTATGTAAGATAAAATATATTCTTAGTACAGTCTCGTGAAATATTGTCATTCCAAATTTATCTCGGAGTGAAATCTCGTCGTCAAAATAAAAACGCGTAAATAAGAATGAATATTAAGTGTCAAAGCAACCGACTGGGAGCCATTACAAAGACGCTGTTCACGAAAAACTCTGCTGCCTCCTGCTTTATGTTGCTCTGCACACCTCTGGGATTTACAGCTGCTCTTGCTGGGTCGTCTTCTCTCTCTCTCTCTCTCTCTCTCTCTCTCTCTCTCTCTCTCTCTCTCTCTCTTGAAAAACTTGACCAACAACAGATTCATTCAAGTTATATATATATATATATATATATATATATATATATATATATATATATATATATATATATATATAATAATACACACATATATATACTATATATATATATATATATATATATATATATATATATAATCTATATATATTTTAATATATATGCTTAACAAAATTCCCTACGACCTCATGTAACAACTCTCTCTCTCTCTCTCTCTCTCTCTCTCTCTCTCTCTCTCTCTCTATGTGTGTGCGTGTGTGTGTTTGTGTCTTCATAACAAGCCGGCTTTCCTAAGTGAAATATATAATTTAATATACAGTGATGGCCAAAAATATTTGGACTCGCCCACAGCGCAGAAACCCGCATGCATTTAATTCAAGTTATTGAGACATATCACCCCTTTTTTTTTTTAAGGCGTCGTCTATACCACATAATTTTATAGATTAATACAGGGTGTCCATAAAGTCCCAGTACCATTACAGGTATTTATTGCTCAGAATGGTACTGGGACTTTGTGGACACCCTACATAAGAGGCATAGATTTTATAGATATTTGATTGCCTTCATAAAAAGAGATTTGTTTGTTATTTCCAATTTTCGATAGGTTGTCAAAGTCGTCGTCATAGTTTTATAGAGACGTCATCTGTACCGCAAAGTTTTATAGAGATTTTGACTGTTTTCATAACAAAAATAGATTTTATTTTTATTATTCCTATTTTCATTAGATGTTCGAAAAGTGCAAATTCTCGCGAAATGGGAGTATAAAAACCAATATATTTTTTTCGAGGGCTTTCTTCTGATGGGAGTTTCGACGAAAGCTAGATGTGCCTATAACTTTCTTTTTGAAAGTTATCTTCTGTACCTCCGGGATTTTGAGAAAGCTGGAAGTATTCGTACATAAACAAGAAAAAAACATGTAACGTTTCTCTTTTGAAATAAGAAACGTTGCATTTGAGAAAAGTAATGTTTATTTTTCAAAAAGTAATGTTTATTTAAAAAGAAATAATGTTTGTCTTTTTTTAAGTAACGTTTCTCTATTGAAAAGTTAACGTTTCTTTTCTTAAAGCAATGTTTCTCTTGACATAAATAGCGTTGCATAAGAAAAAAGTTATGTTTATTTTTTTAATAAGTAATGCTTGTCTTTTTTTTTAAAGTAACCTGTCTCTATTGAAAAAGTTAACGTTTCTTTTTTTTTTTGAAAGTAATGTTTCTCTTTTGGAATAAGTAACGTTGCATAAGAAAAAAGTAATGTTTATTTTTTTAAAGTAACGTTTGTCTTTTTTTTAAATTAACGTTTCTCCTTCGTAAAAAGTAACGTTTCTTTGAAAAGAAGTAAGATTTCTCTCTTGAAAGCCTGACTTCTGTACCTTTAAGATCTCGCTCGAGTGAGCGGAAATTAGTCGCGAAAATAAAAATATCGCAAACGATTCCTAACTGAGAGATGGTGAGTACCTTTTAGATCTGTAGAGATCTGAGGGAATTCGTAAAAGTAAGATGTAAAAACTTATTTATTTTTTTATATCCTATATTTTTTTATATCCTCCTCTGCTAAATCCAGGTATGAAAAGAGCTGAAATGACTCGTGTAAGTATACAGAATACACAACCTTTTTATTTATTTTTTTTCTTTTAAGATTGCAGCTACCATTTACACATCTGTTGGGAATTTCAGAGACTTTTGAAGCAAGCAATTCAAAACCTTATCGTCTTTGATATCTTCCATCCTTCCGTAGAGAACTGAGAAATTTCATAAAAATGAAATACGAAAATGGTTATTTTTTAATATCTTTCTTTGGACATACGAGATTTTTACGGAGCTGAAAACACACGAAATATTTCTATTTGAAAGATACCGAGTAGCATCCGGGAACCTGGAAGTCTTCGCGAAAATTGAAATATGCAAAATTGATCTGCGTCCCTTTGGCGACACGTTATACCAGTCGCTATGCAAGTCAGTCAGCCAGCCAGTCAGTCAGTCAATTAACTAATCAGTCAGTCAGACAGTCAGCCGGCTAGTTAATTAGCTAATCAATCATTCAGTCAGTCAGTCAGACAGTCAGCCAGTCAATAAGACAGCCAGCCAGTCAATCAAACAGACATTCAGTCAGACAGACAGTCAGCCAGTCAATCAATCAGACAGCCAGTCAGTGAGACAGTCAGCCAGCCAGTTAATCAAACAGTCAGCCAGTCAATCAAACAGCCAGTCAATAAGACAGTCACCCAGCCAGTCAATCAGTCAGACAGTCAATCAATCAGTCAGACAGACAGTCAATCAATCAGCCAGCCAGCCAGTCAATCAAACAGTCAGCTAGTCAGTCACCCAGCCAGTCAGTCAATCAGATATCTAAGCTTTCCAATTGTGATCCTTGTCTCGACGCCTAAATTGCATGTCCATTATATTTTCAGGAAATGGGCAGAACCATCCTCTCTCTCTCTCTCTCTCTCGTTTCACCCAGTCATTTCACCGGTAACGTTGGGATTACCGACTATAATGCAGGAGCCTTTTCCCAGCCATTTCACATGCGTGTTTTTTTATTATTCATTTTTTATTCGTTTTTTTAAAGGTTTGTTTTTTCTCTATTTTTTTCTCCACTTCCCAAACTTGTTTACATTGCGTTTCCGAAGTATGATTGCGTCATTAGGGGATAATGAAAGGGTTTTGACGCGATTCGTAATAACAGGTATAATTTGTTTGATTATTCCCTGGGCTTTATTCATTTTTATTATTTTTTTTATTATTTTTTTATTTTGCCATACTTTTCCTTGCTTGGCTTTATTCATTTTATTTTTTTTTTTGTATTTTCCATATTTTTCCTTGGGTTATTTCATAGATATGGTTTTGTCAACATTGTGAATAATAATATAATAATAATAATAATAATAATAATAATAATAATAATAATAATAATAATAATAACAATAATAATAATAATAATAATATTCCAAAAGCTTACTGATATCTCTTTGCTTCCCGTATTATAATACAAAAAATATTTTAACACGAGAACCAGCTTGACATGAACTGCCAAAATCATTCATACATTATTATCACGAATTAAAAAAAAATACTTTTCCCGCGTAATTTTTTTTCCCGCGCGAAATACTTCATCATCACAAACTGCCCAGTGCAAACGCTGCAATAATAATATTGCAATAATTTTAGTCGCATATTAAACGGGAAATAGATTAGGAGCTTCATAAAGGCTTCATAAAGGGTGCTCCATCGATTAGCTGGCGCTAATAATATGTCATTAATCACCGTTTGAACTTTGGCAACCCCACACCCTCGGCTTATCAGTGCCGGTGCCAGTTGTTGACCTTTTGTTCGAAATGTCATCCTGGAAGGGATTGCGTCATCGCTTTGGGTGTGTGCTTTTGGTGGATGGCTTTTGCGATTCGGGTGTACTGGATAATAATAATAATAATAATGATAATAATAATAATAATAATAATAATAATATAATAATAATAATAATAAAGTGATTGACTCCTAAAAACCACCCAGTCGAATAGGATGACTGACATAGACGAAATGAAAAGCTAAAAATAATAATAATAATAATAATAATAATAATTATTATTATTATTATTATTATTATTTGTGTGTGTGTGTGTGTGTGTGTGTGTGTGTGTGTGTGTGTGTGTGTGTGTGTGCTCTATCACAGTCCTCCAATTCGACTGGGTGATATTCATAGTGTGGGGTTCCGGGTTGCATCCTGCCTCCTTAGGAGTCCATCACTTTTCTTACTATGTGCGCCGTTTCTAGGATCACATCTCCTGCATGAGTCCTGGAGCTACTTCAGCCTCTAGTTTTTCTAGATTCCTTTTCAGGGATCTTGGATCGTGGCCTAGTGCTCCTATAATTATGGGTACGATTTCCACTGGCATATCCCATATCCTTCTTATTTCTTATTTTTCAGGTCTTGATACTTGTCCATTTTTCCCTCTCTTTCTCTTCAACTCTGGTGTCCCATGGTATTGCGACATCAATGAGTGATACTTTCTTCTTGATTTTGTCAATCAACGTCACGTCTGGTCTATTTGCATGTACCACCCCATCTGTTCTGATACCATAGTCCCAGAGGATCTTTGCTTGATCGTTTTCTATCATTCCTTCAGGTTGGTGCTCGTACCACTTATTACTGCTAGGTAGCTTATTATAATTATTATTATTATTATTATTATTATTATTATTATTATTATTATTATTATTATTATTGGGGACTATCCAAAGAACCGCATTTACTTACCGAAAAAAACTTTTAACAGAATAGGAAAACCATCGGGAGAGAGAGAGAGAGAGAGAGAGAGAGAGAGAGAGAGAGAGAGAGAGAGTCCATCGTGGGAACGGAGAACAGACAAATAAATTGGGACAAATGAGTCGGGAAAGAGGGCAATATTTTGGTGACAAATACCAGGAAAAGGCAGAGTGACGAATTCAGAGCGGTGTGTGTGTGTGTGTGTGTGAGTGAGCGGTTGGATGAGGAAAGGGAGAGGATTCTTCGCACTGAGAACGAAGAGAGAGAGAGAGAGAGAGAGAGAGAGAGAGAGAGAGAGAGAGAGAGAGATAGTGATGGGAGGGTTATGGATATATATATTATATATATATATATATATATATATATATATATATATATATATATATATATATATATATATATATATATATATGATGTATATATGTGTGTGTATGTGTGAGTGTTTACATATATATACATATATATATATATATATATATTATATATATATATATATATATATATATATATATAAATAAAAAAATTATATATATTTATATGGGGATACAATCCACAATGAAGTAAATTCCTCATGTAGTTTAAAATATATATTTCTTGTATAGGATTAAAGCTTTCGACCATCAACTGTGGTCTTGTGGAATTTACTTCATTGTGGATTGTATCCCCATTTACTTAGAGGTACGACATAGTACCTGGCTTCTGCATATATTTATATATATATATATATAATATATATATATATATATATATATATATATATATATATATATATATATATATATATATATATATATATATATTATATTATATATAAGTCATATCACATTACCGTGATTCATATACATACATCGAGCTAGAAATGTCCTTTAATATCTAATTCACTCTTCCTCGGAATTAATATATTTTCATATATGCTTAACCGAAGGGGAATTTTATTAGGCGATAATAGAATTGTCGGCCCCCAGGGGCGAACCCAGGACACCATACAAATCCAGGAACGTCAGTGAAGCTTTTACCCACTCCACCTGGATTTGTATGGTGTCCTGGGTTCGCGCTTGGGCGCCGACAATTCTATTATCGCCTAATAAAAATTCCCCTTCGGTTAAGCATATATGAAAATATATTAATTCCGAGGTAGAGTGAATTAGATATTAAAGGACATTTGTAGCTCGATGTATATTATATTATATATATACATATACAATACCAATTCCTTAACAACAGCTCCCTATAGAATACTACAATCACAACAGCATCCACCGTTCGGTTCATACTTTTAACGACTAATCCTACAAGCATACTATTAGTTCATACACGTATACCCACGTATACCTACATATACATCCGCATACTGAACACCACAAAAGGCGAAGAAGGTAACCTCTCCCTCACATCAAGAATAGGAGTCTGGCACTTAAGTGAAAGGGCACGAGGTTTAGGTTGTAAATACCTGAAGAAGGGGCAGGAGGTGGCCCTCTCCTCCTCCCCCCTCCCTCCTCCCTTCTTTCTCCCCCCCCCCACCCCATTCCTGAATGGAGGAACGAACGAACACCTGTCACCTGTGTCCTTCCTGGCTCCTCCTCGACTGCGCCCATGCCCTGCAATTAAGACGTGGCACCCACGGGGCAGAGTTGTCTGGTAATCTCTATATTTAGAATGTATTGTATTTGTGTGTATATAGTACATTTATATAATATATATATGAAATATATAATTATATGTAACATTATGTACATATATAAATTTATTATGTATTCATATATATATTATATATATATATATATATATATATATATGTAATATGTATATATGTATATATTTATATATAATTTTGTGGTTTTGTAGCTAAAAACCTTCATCAACGTTTTAAATGAATGTTACTAAAAGGGCTCATTTTATCGAATGAGTACTTATATTACGTTGATGAAGGGTTTTAGCTAAAAAACAAAATTATATATATAATTAATATCTATATAGTATATATATATTATTATATATATATAATATATATGTGTGTGTGTGTGTGTGTGTGTGTGTGTGTGTGTGTGTAGATATATATAATGTTATTTTGTAGCTGAAAACCATCAACATTTTAAATGAATATTATCAAAAGTACTCACTCGAAAAATTTTATGTGCATAAGCATAATTATATACATACACAGCTAGATCAGGATACATCACACCTTTGTGATGTATCCTGTTTTACTTGTAGTCGGTCCAAAATATGGAAAACAAATGTATCCAGAGGAAACAATAGAGTTTTTACGTTGAAGGAGCCATATTGTTTCATCATTCACTGTTAGTTAATTTAACCTTTCTATGTGTCTGATGAGTTTTTTGATTGAATATCACCTCTATGCTAAAATAATTAGGCTTTGTAATTATAAGAGATCTTTTATTGGTGCCGTTGTCATTCAAACTTTAAAAGGCATTTCAAATAAAATCCTACCATTTGTCAATCAGTTTATTGAAAGACAGATCGTATCGAAGAAATATTTTTGCTTCGCTTTTATTCAAATTTCAAGCAAAATCCGCAATCATTAATAAAATTTATCGAAAGACAGAGTATATTAAATGAATCTTTTGCCACGCCCCTATTCAAACCCCATGAGATTTCAAGCAAAACCTTCAGTTATTAGTAAATTAGTAAGACAAAAGCAGACATTTCAAACAAATTCCTCAATTTATTACTAAAATTATTGAAACATCGAGCATAGACGCGAGTACACGCGACTGCCCGACGCAGGAAAGACACATCTCACGGTCATGTTGGCATCCCTGTAACCCCCCACCCCCCCAACCCCGCTTAACAAAAGATGGCAGGCCTGTATCAGATCGTCCTGATTGGGCCTCCTTGATGCACACAGGAACCAACCCGCATGACACACAGAACGCTGCCTGCGCGCCCTTGGGAATTCGAGCCTAACGTATTCGGTCCGTAATGGCGATATTCCCACTCACGAATCCATATGTTCTTGATCAAAACATTTTGGGTGATTGGCAGAGGTTCCTAATTGTTTTTCGTCTGGTTATTTGATAAGTTCGATGATGGCGACGTACCAATGTCAGTTGTCGCGGTCTTGGAGGAATAATTCCTCCAAGGTCGAGATATATGCTGAAATACTTTGCATGTCAGGTTTGTGTATTTACGTTTGTGTATGTGTGTGTGTGTGTGTGTTCGAAACCTCCACTGTGGCGTAGCCTCGGTTAACGAGTCTAACCGGACATCCATCGTTTGATAGTTATCTCAGGTAATCAGATTATCTCTGGCCCCCTTTGTAGAGCTCATCAGAAAGAAGAAGGGTCACGACACATATATAGAGAGACTCAGTCCATTTATTTATTTGCTTCTATTCCTCACCCGTCCTTTATTTATTCCCCCGCTTGTCCAGCTCTTCATTCATATAGCGAATGACGAATGGGTGTGTACCTGAATGAGAGGAGTAAATGAAGAATAAGTGAACTTGATGTATTGCTCTTTGTTCGAGTTCTGAGTCTTCTCTCGCTTCCGTTGGTCTTGCTTCACGAAGAGTTTGATAAATGTCGCGGGAAAATTGGGTCTTGTTGCTTTTATTTCTTGGCAGAGGAAAGGAAATTGATCTATTTTTGTTTATTTATTTATGTTTTATTTTTTATTTTATTTTATTTTATTGCTAAGAGAAAAGGAAATTGATAAATTTTTAGTTTTTTATTTGTTTTTTTATTCTATTTATTTATTTTAAATTTATTTTCTAAGAGACTTTACCTATTTTTATCCCTTGCATGGAAATCAGTTCAGAGGAGATTAAACTAGTTTCGCTTACTCGGGGAGTAAGCCTGCAAGCTACTTTGTTGTTGTTGTTATCCTTGTTTGGGGGGTATGGAAAGGTCTATGGAAGAGCCCAAAAAGGTCTGAAAAAGGTGTTTTGCATTGAGTTAAAGATACAGGAATTTTGGGATACGATATTTGTGACTTGATTTATTAGGATGAAAATTTAAAAAATAAATAATGTGCATTTTAAACAGTACATAAAAATTATTTCTAATGAAACAGCGTATTTATTTATTTTAATTTTCGTTGGTTAAACAAGGCTCTATTTGACCGTAGGTTTTAGCACGCACCGCAAGTGAGCTGGAGGTCGGATCGCGCCTTATATTTTTGCTAAGGAAATTAATTCCACTTTTGTTTTTTGTTTTTTATTTTTTCAATGGCAAACAACAAACACCACATTTTTAGACTTTTCACTAACACAAACATTTTCCTTAATTACAGATTCATTTAATGGCACT
The DNA here is from genome assembly GCF_015104395.2 of Macrobrachium nipponense. Lineage (NCBI taxonomy): Eukaryota > Metazoa > Arthropoda > Malacostraca > Decapoda > Palaemonidae > Macrobrachium > Macrobrachium nipponense. The sequence goes on from NC_061104.1 coordinate 22,229,682, forward strand.
ACAGTTTGGTATGGCTGTAGTCTTTGTAACGTCAGTTTTTATCATAAAATCTAGTCAAATTAAGTAAATATGCAGGGCCTTGCAGATGCTCAGTTGCTTGTACCCTTTTGTTAGGTGAAGCCCCAAATAAATGCGACGCCAGTTTACTCTCTGATAGACAATCAATCAAGCAGGCTGGAGAGAGATTTTAAGTTCGTTTTCTGTATCTCAATAAGAACATTCCGTAACATTTTACCCAAAAGCATTTTACCCATAAGAAAATCTCTCGTGTCAACGCTCTTTGCTTGCATAGATTGTTACAAGCAATAAAATAATATCGTATTTATATCTAATTATCTTTATTTTAATTGAATTTCGCGACCTCTCGTTTCGACGCTTTGTGCTTGCATAGTGTTGCAAGCAGTAAAAGAATATTGTATTTATATCTGTAATTATCTTTGTTTTAAATGAATTTTGCGACTTATCGTGTTATCTCAATATTTTATTAGTATACCTTTAAACAGTCATTGACTCTCATATATGTCTAGTAATAGTGCCTCTTGAGCGTAAGTTATTCATTAATAGGGCTCTTATTTTAAATGGGCACTACATTTCTTATATTTCTAGTAACAGTAGTTTTTCATTTATAAGGCTTTGAATAAATAAAACTAATTGTATACTTTTTTTTCCTTTTTGTATTTAATTTCTTATTTTTTGACACCTGCGATGATACAATATGCATATTTGATCTAAGGATTGACCATACCCAACGTTGCAAAGTCCAGCTAAGTTGGTGACAGTCCTCCACCTTGGTTTTGCTGTTTATGTACTTTTAGGGAATTTAGTGCTTGGTAAAAACATAATAAATGAAGAATATAGATGTAGACACAACATCCAACATACAATGAACTATTTACTTATAGGTTTTCATATTTAATTGAATTTTACCTTTTTTGAGAGGAAAGAAGATATATGAAGAAAGTAGATTTTCATATTTCATTGAATTTTATCTTTTTTGAGAGGAAAGAAGATATATGAAGTCAGTAGATTTTCTTATTTAATTGAATTTTATCTTTTTTTAGATTAAAGAAGATATATGAAGAAAGTAGATGTTCTTGTTTCATTGAATTTTATCTTTTTGAATGGAAAGAAGATATATGAAGTAAGTAGATTTTCATATTTCCTTGAATTTTATCTTTTTTGAGATTAAAGAAGATATATGAAGAAAGTAGATGTTCTTGTTTCATTGAATTTTATCTTTTTTGAGAGGAAAGAAGATATAGGAAGAAAGCAGATTTTCTTATTTCATTGAATTTTATCTTTTTTGTGAGGAAAGAAGATATAGGAAGAAAGTAGATTTTCTTATTTCATTGAATTTTATCTTTTTTGTGAGAAAAGAAGATATAGGAAGAAAGTCGATTTTCTTATTTCATTGAATTTTATCTTTTTTGAGAGGAAAGAAGATATATGAAGAAAGTAGATTTTATTATTTCATTGAATTTTATCTTTTTTTATTGAGGAAAGAAGATATATGAAGAAGTAGATTTTCTTATTTCATTGAGTTTTATCTTTTTTAAGATTAAAGAAGATATATGAAGAAAGTAGATGTTCTTATTTCATTGAATTTTATCTTTTTTGAGAGGAAAGAAGATATATGAAGTTAGTAGATTTTCTTATTTAATTGAATTTTATCTTTTTTGAGATTAAAGAAGATATATGAAGAAAGTAGATGTTCTTATTTCATTGAATTTTATCATTTTGAATGGAAAGAAGATATATGAAGAAAGTAGATGTTCTTATTTCATTGAATTTTATCATTTTGAATGGAAAGAAGATATGTGAAGAAAGCAGATGTTCTTATTTCATAGAATTTTATAATTTTGAATGGAAAGAAGATATATTTGAGAAAAAAAGCTGGTTCAGTGGGAAGGAATCTCTTGACTGTTTTTTTAAATCTCTAAACTGTATTTTGCTTTGCAATTTAATGTATTACCTCACGTTGTAATACAGACTTTAATTTTTATTGTAATGCAGGTATTACGTACAACCTGTTTGAACAATTCTTCATAATAAAGTTTTTTCTTTTTATTTATCATTTTTTTTTCAACTCATGGCCTTCAGTTCCCTTCAACCATGAATTGTGAGATGGAGGGGATTGCGTCATTATTATTTTTACCTAAGTGAAGGTTTTTCCGCTTCTCTCAATTTTTCTGTCATCTTGTTTACTCTGTGCATTTACCGCTTATTTTTTCTCTTTTCATTTTTACCCGAGCTTTTATAATATTTTTTTTTTATAGGTACGTGTTTTTTTTTACACTGCTACTGTCTAGGTTAAGTGCGCTTGTGTCTTTTTGTGTATGTGCTTGGGTAGATTTTTTTTTTCGCTGTCAGTTTTTTCTTAGGTGGGTATATTTTGCGCGCCTGTTTTGACATGTTTTTTTTTTTTTTTTTATTGAGACTGCGTATCACTTGCTTTTTATTGTTGAATGTGTACATTTTAACGTTTTTCTGTGTATTTTTGTTTTTGTATGTGTATTCGACTGTGTAGGACGTGTGTTTGTGTGTATGTGTTTTTTTCTTGCTCTGTATCATTATTCTGATTAATAATAATAATAATAATAATAATAATAATAATAATAATAATAATAATAATCACGGGGTTTTGGAGACGGTGGAGCATCAGAAGACAACCTCCCCCCCCCGCCCTTGCAAACACTCAAACACACACAAACACACACACACACGCATATATATATATATATATATATATATATATATATATATATATATATATAATGTATATATATATATATATATATATATATATATATATATATATATATATATATATATATATGAAACCACCAAATATCACCAAACCATACAACAGAGCTTAGCATCTTATATATATATATATATATATATATATATATTATATATATATATATATATATATATATATATATATATATATATATATATAAATATATATATATAATATATATAATATATATATATATATATATATATATAAATAAAAGTGAAAAATATTGCATTATACATACTTGCTCCTCGCAATTCCCTTTTCATACTGCTGCGTACGATTTGCGCGCATGCGCACGAGTGGTGTTTGTTCAGGCGCGTCGTCGACCCACAATTCCCTCGTTTCGTTATGCGGTCTGGGTTGTTGACTTACTCTTTTATTCAGGAGAGAGAAAGGATTGCCTGGTTTTCGTCATATCGGCGTTTGTCCTCTCGTGGGACAATTGTTCAAGGGAAGAGAAGAAAGTATTGCCTTGGAGAGAGTTATTGTATTTTATTGAATCGTTCTTTTGGTCGTGATGAAAGATCGTTGGACTAGAAGTAATATGCTGATTAGTGTACAGGTGTTCGTGCTCTCTTAGGTGATTGGGTACAACGCACACGTGCATACATACATACATTGTACATAGATGTAATATATATATATATATATATATATATATATATATATATATATATATATATACGTATTATATAATATATATATATATATATATATATATATATATATATATATATATATATATATATATATATATATATATATATATATGTATGTGTGTATATGTATGTATTTAAATGTATGTATGCATGTGTGTATGTATGTTCGACCCCGCCCTGGATACACAGTTTGAGTTATTATTATTATTTATTATTATTATTATTATTATTATTATTATTATTATTATTGTGGATGTACTTTCCATTTTATTGACTCGTGTGATTATGAGTTTTTTTAATTATTATTGTTTATTATTATTAATTATTATTATATTGTTATTTTTATTATTATTATTATTATTATTATTGTTATTATATTATATATTATTATTATTATTCGGATATACTTTCCCATTTTATTGACTCATGTGATTATGAGTTTTCTTTAAAAATTATTATTATTATTATGCCAAACAGAAATTTATACCTGCGCTTGTTAACCAGCAAACTAATTTGCAAAAAATCATTACCATGCAATATGAGAAAACAAAAATATGTGGAAAAACAAAGGCGAAGAGTAAAATATAATAATAAAACAATAAAAAGACGAAAGGAAAGCATGAATGGACACCAACATGACCTGCAATAATTGCAACGCTGCTGCCTCTTCACGTGATTGAATTTCCTCGTCAGTTCTGCTCGTGCAACGTTTGTCTCTTATGGGGAGAGAGGCCTCTCTCTCCGTTTGTAGGTTTCAGTTTTGGAAAGACTTCGTTTCGCTTTGAAAAAAAAAGTAGTTTCGTTTCATTTTGAAAAGAGGTGTTTCACTTCGAAGAGAAGTGTTTCATTTTGAGAAGAAGTGTTTCATTTTCTGTTTCATTTTGAAGAGAAGTGTTTCACTTTGAAAATAACTGTTTCATTTTCTGTTTCATTTTGAAAAGAGGTGGTTCACTTCGAAAAGAAGTGCTCCATTTTGTATGTTTCATTTTGAAAAGAAGTGTTCATTTCATGTTTCATTTTGAAAAGAGGTGTTTCACTTTGAAAATATTTTTTTCATTTTCTGTTTCATTTTGAAAAGAGCTGTTTCACTTTGAAAAGAAGTCTTTCATTTTCTGTTTCATTTTGAAAAGAGGTGTTTTTCACCTTGAAAAAAACTGTTTTTTTCTGTTTCATTTTGAAAAGAGGTGTTTCACTTTGAAAATAAATGTGTATTTTCTGTTTCATTTTGAAAAGTTTTTCCCTTTAAAAAGAAGTGATTCACTTTGAAAAGAATCTATTCATTTTGAAAAGTGGTTTCACTTTGAAAAGAAGTGTTTCGGTTTGAAAGGAAGTGTTTAATTTTGTATGTTTCACTTTGAAAAGAAGTGTTTTATTTTGTATGTTTCACTTTGAAAAGAAGTGTTTTATTTTGTATGTCTCACTTTGAACAGAAATGTTTTATTTTGTATGTTTCATTTTGAAAAGACGTACAGTTTGCAAAAGCCTAAATTTTTTCCCCTTTCATTTAACTATGTAACTAACTATTTACTCACCCATTTCCCATATTATCTATCACTCACTTTTATTATCAAGTCATCATTCATCCCAACGACTCGAAAGTAACCCCAGGTCACCTTCCATTTGTTTATGTTTTTTTACATATATATTTATGGGCACCTCCAGGCCATCGTAATGTTTACAACAGACATCGAAGAATAACCATTATACGTAAGGTTGAATTTCCCATTTACTTAACATGTATTTTAGTTCTTATTGTTTTTCTTCCGTGTTAACGTGATATTGTTGCTAAGATTATTATGATGTCTTGGGTTTATGACATATGGCGTATTGTCATGCTCTTTTGATAAAAGAATTGATAACATTTTTCAGTAAGAGTTATTTGTACGTGTAGAATATATTTATTTTTCCGTTGGATTTTATTTATATATTTTTTATTATTTGTTTGTATATTAATTTTTTTCTTTCTTTTTGCCTTCGTCGGCTTTTTACTGATTTTTTTGCACGTTCGTATGTCTGAATGTTTTGGTCTTAAAAAATTATCATAATTACTTTATTATTATTATTGGAAAGGAACAATGAACATTGTAGCCTAAATTTAATAATTATAAGATTCAAACAAAAGCTTCACCTCGTCTGTTATTAAAACAATATTAATTATTATTATTATTATTATTATTATTATTATTATTATTATTATTATTATTTAGAGATGACATAGATGAAAAAAACTATATGGTTCATCACACGTTCGATAAAACAAGAGTTTCTCCAGACAATTTTGACAGCAATAAGTTTCACCTGAACACCCCCCCCCTCCCCCACTCCCCCCTCCCCCGCCCCAGCCACCACTCCTTACGAAATCAACGCACCGTACCTTATCTGGCGTCTCTGAAAGTCGACCCTAAGTCAATGTTAAGTCGAACTTGAGTCAATTCTAAGTTTTAAAAGATTCGAATTCGTTTTAAAGTCACTCAACCAATCCTTTTGGTCAACATTCCCTCACGCTTCTTCGAGAGAGAGAGAGAGAGAGAGAGAGAGAGAGAGAGACGAGAGAGAGAGAGAGAGAGAGAGAAGATACTTATATCTTCTTTGTCAGGGGATTAAGACCATACTACTCTATTCACTTAACTCACGGGAGGACTGTAGGAAGACTTCACTCACAATGGCATATTTTCTTTTGATATTGAATTATTCTCTATTTTATATGGGATTATTCTCTTTTTATCGTTAATCGGTTTGATTTTATTAATACATTTATATAATTCTCCTTTGAAACACTAGAATTTTTTAACGTTTTTTTTTCCTATACGAAGCCTTCACTCCTTGGCGCATGTTTTTTCCTATATTAATTTTTTTTGTAAATCGATTAATTTGGTTAATGGTTTTAAATTAATCTACTGAGGCATGCTGTGTTTTTTTAAGTTGTCTCGTTTGGTTGTTTCGAAAATGTTGGAGAATTTATTGGAGTTATATATTTATACAAAGTAATTATATTTCGAAATATCTGCTTTAGTCATTCCGAAGAATTTTACTGAATTTAATGTTTTAGCAACTGAATTAATGTAATTGGTTAATCTTTGATTAATTACTTTAATTTATTTATTCCATATTTCCCTATTAATATATATTTTTTTACTTGGTGTTAGTCATATATTTGTTTATCAATCATTTAACCGTGTGTCATACAATACCTACACTTCTTTATCAGCCCATCTTCCCTTTGAATTCCAACCTATTGAAACCTGGTACGTTTAGCCAATCAAAGTGACGTCACTCGTCTGTAACTGTGTGGGAATCAAGAACTCGAGAATCAAGCGGTTTGATCATTATTTCATATCATCCTTCCCCGGACTTTGGAATTCGCTGCTTCCTCTGTACTTCCTGAATGATTTAATCTCGCCCTTTTTAAAGGTTGGATTGTTTGCACTGAAATTCCCGTTTCTTGGAGGTTAAATTGCCCGGTCTCGGTTCGCTCAAACCTCCTCCCCTTTCTGAAGTTTATCTCCTCCTCCTCCTTCCCCCTCCTCCCTCCCCCCCTCATACCAATGTTTGGCCCCCAAGTTCCATCGGGAGAGAGAATCTTAAATGACTAACTCACAACTCATTGTGTCCGGCATTGAGAAATTGATTGACATCCTTTCATATGGTGATTCGTGGTTAATTTTGGTCTCTCTCTCTGCTCTCTCTATCTCTCTCTCTCTCTCTCTCTCTCTCCTCCTCCTCCTCTTTCCTCCTCCTCCTCCTCTTTCCTCTCTTCTCTTGGCTTGTTGAGAGAGAGAGAGAGAGAGAGAGAGAGGGTATTGGGGGTTTGGGGCCTGCAACTTCATCATAAAGGCTAGCTGAGAACTATATATATATATATATATATATATATATATATATATATATATATATATATATATATATATATATATATATATATATATGTATGTATGTATGTATGTATGTATGGTATTCGCTTATTTAAGGAAGTCACGTGCATCTCCTGTGATTTTTTAAGCGTATGCTTATATATGTATGTATGTATACACTACATACTAACATAGCACGAACATTCAAACCCAGCTAGAAAGTACTTACCACATTGCAACGACCGAGTAGGTCAGCAAGTGAGAAATTCGAATCGTACGGTATGGGCGGGACGGGTCTAGGATTTCCGAGTGCCCCAGATGGCCTTGGGCAGTATGGTGTGTGCCCCTTGTTACTTAACCTGTTACTTTACCTATTACTCTGTTACTTTATTCGTTGCTTTGCCTGCTACTTTACTTGGTACTTTACCTATTATTTTATTTGTTACTTTATTCGTTGCTTTGCCTGATACTTTACTTGGTACTTTACGTATTATTTTATTTATTACTTTATTAATTGCTTTGCCAGTTACTTTACGTGGTACTTTACCTATTATTTAATTTATTATTTTGTTCGTTGCTTTGCAAGTTACTTTACGTGGTACTTTACCCCTTATATTATATTATTTATTTGTTGCTTTGCAAGTTACTTTATGTGGTACGTTACCTATTATTTTATTTAATACTTTATTCGTTGCTTTGCAAGTTACTTTACGTGGTACTTTATCTATTAATTCATTTATTATTTTATTCGTTGCTTTACCTCTTACTTTACGTGGTACTTTACGTATTATTTTATTTATTACTTTATTCGTTGTTTTGCCTGTTACTTTACGTGGTACGTTACCTATTATTTTATTTAATACTTTATTCGTTGCTTTGCAAGTTACTTTACGTGTTACTTTATCTAATTTTTAAAAAGGCTTAATGACACTTGATATGAATCCCAACCCAGCGTAAAATATCATTTTTAAAAGCTAAAAATATAATTTTTAAAAGCTAATAGTATGATTTTTAAAAGCTAAAAATATAATTTTTAAAAGCTAAAAAATATAATTTTTAAAAGCAAAAAATATGATTTTTAAAAGCTAAAAATATAATTTTTAGAAGCTAAAAATATAAGTTTAAAAGCTAAAAATATAATTTTTAAAAGCTAAAAATATAATTTTTAAAAGCTCAATGACTGTCAGTACGACTCCCAACCCAGCGCATGCGCAGACCACGAGTAGCCCTTTCCCTCGCTTCATCCCTTAATCACACAGATGATTCTTGGTTCCGTAAATAACCGACTGACATGGCAGCAGGAGGACTTACTGGCGGCCACAATCGAGGACCCATTATTTTTCAAATCCTTGGTTAAATAGAGTTCTCCGATTTCGTCTTTCTCGTGGATGACGACATTTTCTGGTTGCGGGGGTAGGGTTGGGGGGCGTGGTTAGATGGGGGCGGGGGCATAGGAAGGGTCAGTAGGGTGTAGGAGGGGGTTGGGGGTGGTCGTGTCTTTAATCTTCTCGTGTTTTCTGTGCAAACTTTCGATTTTTTCGTCTTTCATCAGTGGTTGTTTGTGCGGTTGCTTTTTTTTTTTAGCGTTTGTTTGTGAGGATTTTTTTTATTGCTGTTTGTGAAAAAAATTTTATTTGGTGCTTTTCTGAGACTAATTTGATTTATTTTTTGTGATTTGGCATAATTTACCCTCATGGTATATTTTTTTTGAAGTCACAAACAACTACATTCTCTTGGTCCGTTTTCGAGGTCACAACCTTTTTTTTTTATCTGTTTGTGTATATTGGGAATGTTTACAATCATCCTCCTCTCTCCGTAATTGTTTGTGAGGTACAGTACTTGATTTCAATTTTATAAAATACTTTAAATTCATAAGTTTGTGTTTATTAGCCAGCATTCTGGATTTTCTTTTGTAAATGGTATGAATCACTTGCTTAATAATAATGGTCTTCTTCATTGATGTCTGTAAGAATATTTTCCTCGTAGATGCGTGTTTCGTTTAAGATATAACTCTTCGTTTAATTATGTGTTTGTGAGCGTTATCTTCCTCAGTTAGTTTGTTTGTTTATTTGTAATATACCGGTTTGTGTTATTGTGCAATGTTGTGGAATAGTAATTCTCCTTCTTGTTGGTGATTGATGTTTGTTTCCTTGGGCCATCATTTCCCCCTTTGATGTTTGTTTTGAATGAAACATTTCTGTTATTAGAAAAAAATAATGTTTGAGACATTATTCTTCGCCATTCTCCCTCTTTATTCGTTTCCTCGTCTTTGAATAATCATTCCTTGTCAAATACATCACTGTTTACATTTCTGCAATGTTTACATATTCCCCGGGTGCATTTCATTACTCTTCATTAATTCATTAATCTTCAAAGTTATATTCTTTTATTATTTTACATAATCTTTTTCTTTATTGGTGTCCTTACGTCAAGGCGTTTTATTTATTTTTATTTTTTTTATTTTTATCAAGTGGACTGTTCTTTATGTATTGAAAAGCTGTATCTTTTTGCCTGCTAGTAACTGTTCCACAGTTACCAGTTAGGAACTGCTTCCAAAGAAATAGTATGGCAACAGTTAAAAAAAAAATACTGTTCCTTAAATTGTTTTTCTTGATCATATCAGTGTATTGAAAGACTGTATCCTTACAATTATTTATATTTTGCCAGTTAGAAACTTGTTTCACAGTTACCAGATAGCAACTGCTAATAAAAAGGCAGTATTTTATGTTTAAAAAAAAATACTTTCAACAGTTTCTGACAATTTTTTGGTAAAAAAAAAAACGTTACCGGTTCCTGTTTATTTATTTATTATTTTTTTTAAAAGTTGGAGGTAGGGGGTTTAGTTGGAGGGGGTGTGGGGTCATTTCAACCTATCAAATCCTTGTCTCCTTATCACTCACCACTTTACTTCCCCAATACGAAACGGCTTCCGCCCGTACGCCCTCAAACGCGCCCGCTCGTACAAATTGATCTCATCTCTTAAGCACCCAAGCCCGCTCACTCCCCACCCATCTCTTCCCCCCCCTCTCCCCACCCCATTCCACGAGTTTATGTGGAAGGTTATATGGACTTTATCAAATTAATTATTATCTATATTGGTGAGATCACCCCGTTTGGTCTATTATTGGAGAGATAAAGAGATAAGTAAGTAAGTAAAGAGATTTTATTATTATTATTATTATTATTATTATTATTATTATTATTATTATTATTATTATTATTATTTTAAAGAGGACAACAAGGTGAGATGATATTAAAGAAAAGAATAAAATGGAAAAGTTACTGACACACACAAACATATATTTATATTATATATATATATATATATATATATATAATATATAGTATGAAATATATATATATATATATATATATATATATATATATATATATATATATATATACATATATATTGTAGGGGAGGCACTAAGTCTATTACCTCAACCCATTTTCTACCCCGGCTGCGACCCAATTTTATCGACTAACCACCTGGTATATAATCCATTGCGTAAGCCAACGGTAACGAAATAGATCTTGCAAGAAAAGGACTTTTTTTTTAAGATGTATTAACCAATGTTCGAAAGATTTTTACCGGTCTGTCAATACTGAGTTGCTATATGAATAAAAAGAATAAAAACATCTACTAAGACACATTGTGATAAGAGCTGTTATGTAGTTACATCAGCATACGTGATAAATAATGATAAATTACCCCATTTTCATAATAGCTATTATGCACGCGTGCTCACAGCATACCAACGAGTTAGGCAGAACTTCAGAATAGATATTTAGGTACCAACGTCCTCAGAATAACTGTGATATAGGGCGAAATCTCTGTTTTATTATTATTATTATTATTTATTTATTATTATTATTTTTTTTTTCTTTTTTTTTTTTTTTTGGTCTATCACAGTCCTCCAATTCGACTGGGTGGTATTTATAGTGTGGGGTTCCGGGTTGCATCCTGCCTCCTTAGGAGTCCATCACTCTTCTTACTATGTGTGCCGTTTCTAGGATACACTCTTCTTCTGCATGAGTCCTGGAGCTACTTCAGCCTCTAGTTTTTCTAGATTCCTTTTCAGGGATCTTGGGATCGTGCCTAGTGCTCCTATGATTATGGGTACGATTTCCACTGGCATATCCCATATCTTTCTTATTCCTATTTTCAGATCTTGATACTTATCCATTTTTTCCCCTCTCTTTCTCTTCAAAAAAAAAAAATCTCCGGTGTCCCATGGTATTGCGACATCAATGAGTGATACTTTCTTCTTGACTTTTGTCAATCAACGTCACGTCTGGTCTGTTGCACGTATCACCCTATCGTTCTGATACCATAGTCCCAGAGATCTTTGCCATGATCGTTTTCTATCACTCCCTCAGGTTGGTGCTCGTACCACTTATTACTGCAAGGTAGCTGATGTTTCTTGCACAGGCTCCAGTGGAGGGCTTTTGCCACTGAATCATGCCTCTTTTTGTACTGGTTCTGTGCAAGTGCCGGGCATTCACTTGCTATGTGGTTTATGGTTTCATTTTTCGTATTGCACTTCCTACATATGGGAGAGATGTTATTTCCGTCTATCGTACTTTGAACATATCTGGTTCTTAGGGCCTGATCTTGTGCCGCTGTTATCATTCCTTCAGTTTCCTTCTTTAGCTCTCCCCTCTGTAGCCATTTGCCATTGTCATCGCTGGCTAGTTCTTTAGTCTGTCTCATGTATTGTCCGTGCATTGGTTTGTTGTGCCAGTCCTCTGTTCTTTCTGTCTTTCTCCTGTCTCTGTATATTTCTGGGTCTTCGTCTACTTTTATTAGTCCTTCTTCCCATGCACTTTTTAGCCACTCGTCTTCACTGGTTTTTAGATATTGCCCCAGTGCTCTGTTTTCGATGTTAACACAGTCCTCTATACTTAGTAGTCCTCTCCCTCCTTCCTTTCGTGTTATGTTTATAGTCTGTCCGTATTTGCTCTTGGGTGTAGTGCTTTGTGTATTGGTCATATGTTTCCTGGTTTTCTGATCTATGCTGCGGAGTTCTGCCTTCGTCCATTCGACTATTCCTGCCGCTGTATCTGATTACTGGCACTGCCCATGTGTTTATGGCTTTTATCATATTCCGGCGTTGAGTTTTTGACTTGAGTATCGCCTTGAGTCTCTGCATATATTCTTTCCTGATCGTGTCCTTCATCTCTTGGTGTTTATATCTCCTCCTTCCATTATTCCCAGGTAGTTTGTATCCTGTCTCATCTAGTGTTTGATGTTGCTCCCATCTGGTAGCTTTATCCCTTCAGTTCTCGTTACTTTGCCTTTTTGTATGTTGACTAAGGCGCATTTTTCTATTCCAAACTCCATCCTGATGTCCCCAGATACAATCCTTACAGTCTGGATTAGGGTATCTATTTCCTTGATGCTCTTACCATACAGCTTGATGTCGTCCATGAACATCAGATGGTTGATTCTGTTGCCTCTTTTCTTGAGTTGGTACCCGGCATCCATCTTCTGTAGTACTTTTGTCATGGGAATCATGGCTACTACGAAGAGTAGTGGGGACAGTGAGTCGCCCTGGAAGATCCCTCTCCTGATATTAACCTCTGCTAGTCTTATTGTATTCCAGTTGCGCATTGTATTTTTGAGGAAGCTGATGGTATTTTCCTCTGCCCCATATATTTTCAGGCATTCTATTAGCCATGTGTGTGGTATCATGTCGAAGGCTTTCTTATAGTCTATCCATGCCATGCTTAGGTTGGTTTTCCTTCTCCTACTGTTTCTTCATTACCATTTTGTCTATCAGGAGCTGGTCTTTTGTGCCCCTACACTTCCTTCTGCAGCCTTTCTGTTGGTGGGGGCTGGTGTTTGTCTCCTCTAGGTAGTTGTATAGCCTTTCACTGATGATACCTGTTAGTAACTTCCACATTATTGGTAGGCAGGTGATAGGCCTGTAGTTACTGGCTATATTTCCCTTACTCTTGTCTTTTTGTACTAAGATGTTCTTCCTGTGGTCATCCATTTGGGTTGCTGGTGATTTGAGATACAATGCTGGAGTTGTTCTGCTATTCGTGGGTGTAGGGCCTTGAAGTTTTTGAGCCAGTATCCATGGACTTCATCGGGACCTGGGGCTTTCCAGTTTGGCATTTTCTTTAGTTGGTGTCTGACTGTGTCTGTCGTGATGTCTGTGAATCTTTGTTTTATTCTCCCTGTTTCTTCTTCCTTGACTTCCTGGAGCCATGTTGCATGTTTGTTGTGTGATACCGGATTGCTCCATATGTTTTCCCAGAGTCTCTTACTTGGTTCGGCTTCAGGAATTTCTGGGTGGTTGTCTTCCCCTCTTAGTTGGCTGTATAGTCTTTTCTGGTTGGTTCCGAATAGTTTGTTCTGTTGGTATCCCTTATTCCTGTTCATGTACCGTTGGATCTTATGTGCTTTGCCTTAAGCCTCTGTTTTACATCTTCTATGGTGCTGTTTAGTCCTCTCTTGTACTTTGTATTTCTCGTTGAGTTCCTCCCTTGTTTTCTTGCTTCTTAGCCTTTTTTCTGCATCTCTTTCAGTTTACTCAAGTCAGATCTCATCACCATGATTGCTTTACCAGGCAGCCTTTTCCAAGGAGGTTGCTGTTTTTGGTTTGTGGGTTGGTTGTTGCTGGCTGGTGTGGTTGTTCGAATCCCCATCAGTTCTGCTACTAATCTTGCTCCTGCATATGTCAAGTTATTTGTTTCTGTGATACTGGTGGTCTGTATATGCCCATTATTTCATTGACCTCACTTGTTTTCTCCCTTAATTTCTTGGTGTAGGCTTTCATGGAGGGGATCTTTGTTCTCTCTGTATCTGGCTCCATCCATTGTCTGATCTTTTCTACCCATTCCGTCCTCTCTGTTACTTCGTCGGTGTTTCTTCGTGTGTCGTTGTTTGATATCTCATCCTCCCTGTCGTCTTCTGTGGCCTCGTCTCTCAGTTTTTCTTCGTGTAATTCGTTGTCGTGTGACATTTCCCTTTTCCAGTTCTTCTCTTTCTGTTGGGGAGAGCCAGTTCTTTTTCTTTTATGTTCCTTACTTGGTCTGCTAGCCTCTGCTCTGATTGGGGGGTGTTATTCCTCTCATTCCAGATGTTGACCAATCTTCTTCTATATCCTCTCTCCGTCGGTTGGCTTCTGATGTAGCATCTCCATATTTCCTTATTTTCTTCTCTTCCATTTTTCTTCCTTTTTGCCTCTGTAGCTCCAATCTCGGCTGTTGATTATTGTCGTTGTGGTGATCAGTTGCTGGATGACGACCTCCAAGTACCTGACCGTCTTCCCCTTCAATTGGGTTGAATACCTGGTTGGCCGGACGAAGCTCCTCTGTTGCCAGAGGTTCCATTTACGTCGTTGTCGTTTATTCCTTCATTTCTTTTCCATCATTGTGAGTTTTGCTATTTAACCCATAGCTGGACCCTACCCCATCAGGGATAGGTACTCATTTCAGCTGAGTAGACTGAGGAAATTATGGTAAAGATCCTTTCCCAAGGAATCAACGCCGAGGAGAGCGGTCACCCATCCAACTACTGACCAGCCCCAATGTTGCTTAACTTGACTTAAGTCTATTGACGACCTACCCACTCCTCCACGGCGCCACATTATTATTATTATTATTATTATTATTATTATTATTATTATTATTATTATTATTATTATTATTATTATTATTATTATTATTATTATTATTCAGGAGATGTAGTACCTTATTCATATGGAACATTCATATGGAACAAGCCCACCACAGGGGCCATTGACTTGAAATTCAAGCTTCTAAAAGATATGACGTTATTCCTTTGAAAGAAGTAACAGAAAATAATGGGAAATATAGAAAGAGACCAAATATTAAGAAAAAAAAGCAGATAAATCAGCAAATTAATAAATATATAAAAATGTAAGTAAATTACTCAAATAAAAGTTGAATTGTGTTAAGGTACTAATGCAATCGCAGCATCGCTCGAACTTCTGCAGTTCAAATTCCACGACATCCTCAGTTAACAGACTGTTCCACAGTCCAACGGTTTGAGTAATAAAAGGACTTCTCGAACTGAGAAGTTCGACAGCGGGGAACATTTACTGCATATTGGCGGTGCTGCTGTTCAGCAGAGAATCTGTAACCTGTTACGTAAACAGAACATCCACAGTTATATTGGCCTGTGAGAACAGCTATTGCGTAGGGAGAATAGAATAAGTATTACGTACTAATCCAAATAGCCATTATGCATACAGGACTGTATCGTGTGAACAGGGTCATAATTGCTGTAGTAACTTTGGCACAAACTGGGTCAGTGCTTACAGTGAGGCGTGGGCGCACATTTCATTATATGTGGTAGGTACACCATTTCATAATCGTAATAGGTTTAAGTATTGTATTTAGTTACCGTAACCTGGATCTTTTCGGAGACCGTAGGTGTTAGATGCGAGCGGTTATTGGTCAAAGTCAGGCCCGAGAGACAGTGAATGAATGACTGAGTAACTGTGAGATTTATTGATTGAGTTATGGGCTGATAAAATCGGCGTCACAACATCTAGGTTATTGACGCCAAGTGAACGGGAGTAGTCCTTGTTGTATAAATATGTATATATATATATATATATATATATATTATATATATATATATATATATATATATATATATATAACACTCTTTTTTTATATTCCCTCTTCATTTGTTTGTTTTGTTCGGGTCTGGGCTAGCTAAGGGCATTGGTATGCCCCACCCCCCAACATTTGGGGCATGCTTATAAAAAGGACTTTTCCATGGTAACTAAAATTCTCTCTGTGAAAGCAGGTCATATGCTTATAAGAAGACTATACCACTACTACTACTACTATACTACTACTTCTACTACTACTTATAGTATAATAGATTCACAAGACAGAATTTTATGAATGAAACGCCCAACGTAAAATCATCTTAGCGTGTCCGAAAACCCGTTCAACTTTCATTCATTCTGCGGTCCGTGATGTCACAGGCGCCGCCCTTCTTTACCACAGGGGCATGTGTAGGGACTAAAGACGTATCCTTCGCCGCCCCCCCCCCCCCCCCCCCCCGCCCCCCCCCCCCCCCCTAGATGCCCTTTGGGATTTATATCCTGCCGTTACGGGTAAATAAATCCTATTAGAAGTCCTGCAGCTTCGGTTGGTCGCTGATCAGAGCAAGCAGGATGTATAGACGTAACCACCTCCTCCCTGGGGCCTCCCACACGTTCCATCCTCCCCCCTTTTCCCCCTCTCCATGGTTTCCTCCCCACCCCCTCCCTGAGGTATCCCACCCTCCACCCTCCCTCCCCGCGTCCTCCTATCCTCCTCCTTGGGTTCTCCTACTCCCCTCCTTGGGTCCTCCTATCCCCCCTCCCCCTAGGGCCCTGAGATGAGGTTGCCTACCTACACATAAACATACACACGTGTGTACGATGATAATATACACGAGAGTGTACAGACACGTGTATAACTAACACGTTCAAATGTATGACTGTATGGTTACACTTTCATATGCACAACTTAGATTATACACCTTACACATACACGTAAATACGCACATAGTATACTTCCAGGTCTCCCACATGGCACTCGAAGCGTACTCCAGCATTCATACACCCATGAATAACCATACACATACGCTGTGACGTCATTTCCGATAATGAGTATGTATAATCACGCGCGCATACCCATACGCGTGTGTTGATATCCTTTCCCAAGAGTGATTAAATACAAACAGACGCATAAACAGATACGTGCGCACAAACAGC
>NC_061104.1:22251746-22286746 GCF_015104395.2 Macrobrachium nipponense
TATTATTATTATTATTATTATTATTATTATTATTATTATTATTATAATACCAAACAGAAATTTATTCCTGCGCTTGTTAACTATCAAACCAACTTCCAAAAAATAGACATTACCATTTGAGCATGGTACCGCAAGTTAGAAAATGTCGAGAAAGCAAGATTATGAGCAATGAAATACATAAGAAAATAACAAATAAATAAAAAAATGACAAATAAAACAGAATTTCTTTCTTACTTGCGTTTTATTTGCAATAACCGATTTAGTCTGAATGAAGTTATAATTATAATGACATAACTTCAGTTATTGAATTTCCTGTAGATAAGGAGTTCCCGTAAATAGGACTTATATTTATTTATTTATTTATTTATTCATTTATTTATATTCTCCTTTTACAGATGACATCATTCGTTAAAAAACCTACAATTATACGTATTACGTATCAGATGGAGATATTTAAATATTTTCATTTTTTCCATATTTCCCAGGCTGGGGCCTGTTGCTATGTACACCGTTGATTATATCTCTAAATCTAATTTTTCTCTTAGTTATTACTGTAGTTTTTTCATCAACATCTTCGGTATCATTTTATCTAATCGAATTCATAGCGAAACGCCAAAAATAAACAATTAATCGTTTTTGAGTAATTATTATAAATTTTTTCTTCGGTATCGTCTTCATTATATATATATATATATATATATATATATATATATATATATATATATATATATATATATATATTTATTATTATTTATTTATTTATTTATTATATTTATTTATTTATTTAATCTGATTCATAAGGAGGCGCCAAAAAATCTAGCATTCCTTGGGACTACACTTCAAGAAGTTGATGAATTTATATTTTATTGATTTTTCCCCCTTTTAAAGTTTTTTTTTATTATTATTGTTGTTTTTAGCTCTTGAATTTGTACTGAATAATTTCCAGGAACAAGTTTCTGAATGTGACAAATTGAAGAAGACAATTTATTGTTAATAATAAAACGTCTTTATTTAGATTTTCCCAATTCCTAGCTCCGATTTCGAACCTCAATTTCGTACTCCAAATTCGAATTCCTGTTCGAACCCCAGTTTTGAAATCCAATCTCAAATTCTAATTTCTAAGTTCAATCTCGAACTCCAGTTTTGAACTTCAAGGTCCAGTTTCGAACTCCATATTCTGGACACCAATTTTGCACTCCAATTTCGAACCCCACCCCAATTTCGACCTCCAATTTTGATTCCTGGTTTCGAACATCAAATTTCAAATCCAAATTTCGAACCCCAATTTGAACCTCATTTTTGGACTCCAATTTCAAACTCCAACCCCAATTCCAAGCCCCAATTTCGAGCTAACAGACAGAAACTATTTTAAAAAGTCACGTGACTCTTTCGGTACTTTTGGTAATTTTAACAATTCCCCAGAATGATAATTTTCATAACAATAACTTGCAAAAGATACACAATTAATAATCGCAACAATCAGCAAGAACATTCCCTTATATGTTTTCCAAGTGCCCCTGGACCGCCCTTTACGTACCGTACGTACGTGCGCTCGGCCACGTAGTACGCCTGCAATGCACGGCATCCATACCGAAGCAGCAGCAGCATCAGGAGGCATCTGTCCGTACGTCATCACCAGATGAAGTAAGGATGCTGCCGTTCCCTTGTTAAGTTCAATTAGGAACCCCCTCCCCTCCCCCTACCCCCTCTCTCTCTATACCTTCTGCATACTCCCCCTTACCTCTAAAAGGGCGTGGGGGGACATAAGGATGAGAGAGAGAGAGAGAGAGAGAGAGAGAGGTAGAAGAAGAGAGAGGAAGAAGAAGAGAGAAGAAGAGAGAGAAAAGAGAGAAGAAGAAGAAGAGAGGAGAGAGAGAGAGAGAGAGAGAGAGAGAGAGAGAGAATAAAAAAAAGAAAAAGAAGAGAGAGGAAGAAGAAAGAAGAAGAAGAGCGAGAGAGAGGAGAGAGAGAGAGACAAAAAAGAGAGACTTAAAAAAAGAGAGAGAGAGAGAAGAAGAGAAGAATAAAAGGGAGAGAAGAAGAGGGAGAAGAGACCTTACCTTACAGACCTTACATCTTGTTCGGGTTGCCCCAGGTCCCTCAGTGTGAGGCACCTCTAATGTCTACCAGAGAGAGAAAGAGAGAGAGAAAGAGAAGGGGGGTGAGGGAGGGGGAGGGAAGCAGGCAAACTGCTCCCAAGGACCCGTAGTGTAATAATTCCCTGGTAGTTTAATTTGAGAGCTCCGTTCAATAGGTGACAGACGTATAGGCGCTGGGCGATTGAACGGAGCCGCCTGAAACGTCATATTTAAATCGCGGAAATTTATTTATTGATTTATTGTGATTTTATTTCCGAGTGCTGTAGTGATTTGTCGAAGGAAAGACAAGAGAGGGAGAGAGAGAGAGAGAGAGAGAGAGAGAGAGAGAGAGAGAGAGAGGAGAGAGAGACTGGGTGCGCCAACAAGTTGTTTATCCATTATGCTTCCTTGTGATGACTTACAAAAGCAAATTGTTTAAATTGTTTAATTGCTTTTTATGTGCTTTGGAAGTGCTTGCTTGGTGGCTCGTCCTGTGATTTTTTATTTGTTAAGCTAATTTATTTGTCGTGTTCTTTTGTTTCTTGTTTTTTTTTTTTTTTGAGAACTGAAAATAAGGAAGCAAATAACTCTGGAGTGAACACGGGAACAAGTGAACGAATTCGAATTTTATAGTGGACGAAGCATTAATGTTGTAAATTTTGTATACATACATACATATATATATATATATATATATATATATATATATATATATATATATATAAAATATATATATATATATGATAATATATGATATATAAATTGTATATATGGAAATTTTATATATATATATATATATCTATATATATATATATATATATATATATATATGTAAATAATTAATAATAACCATAATTTTATATAATTGGTTTTTTTTTTTTTTTTTTTTTTTTTTTGGGGGGGGTTTTTTTGAGTTTTTTGTAAACAAAAATTGCAAGTGGAATTCTTCATTAACGGTTAATGACTCAATCAGGTTAATTACATTTGGTTGTTAAGAGTTAATTTTTGCCATAACTCAAATAACTATCCCCCCCCCCCTTCTTGATACAACCTACCCAACCACCCACCCACCTCCACCCACTTAACCCACCGTGACGACGAAAGTGATGCCTATAGAGGGAGTTTTTTGGGGGCGTTGGTGCGTCCTAGGACCACGGGCGTGTTGCGTCATGGGCGTCCGTCCGTGGGCGTACTCACTTCCGATGATATTGTGTGAGGCGTGATCGCTGACGGCTTCGTTTTGGCCTTTGTGTGTCAAAGGTTACCGTTAGAAAAAAATTGTTTTTCCTACTTTTTTGTGACAGCCTGTTGTTAGAAAAATGGTCTTTTTCCTATTAAGTTTTTTAATGTAGGTTTTTTTTAATTGTCTTTTGTTATGTTACGTATAGATATCCGAGAAAAAAAAAATTTCTTTTTGTAAATTCTTCGTTAATATATAAATATTAAAAAATATATATATTTTTGTCTTGTGTTCTGTTAAGTTTTTTAATTAATGATTTAAAATAAGATGTTATTTTTGTATTCTGTTACGTTTTTTCATTTATAAATTTTAAAAGATGTTTATTTTATTTTTCGGTCGAGTTTTTAATGCATAAATTTAAAACCAATTTTTCCTTTTTTCTATTGAGTTTTTTTTAGTAATGTATAAGCTTTAAAAAAAAAATTTCTGTCGAGTTTTTTTTGGTCGAGATTAATTTTTTAAATTACCAGAACTAGCAATAAAAAACATATTTCCCTATTAATGTTGACTAATATTACCATTACAAAAAACACATTTACTGACGCAAGTAAAAAAGTTTATATTATATTACCGAAGTTATTAAAAAAACAAGTTTTTATGATAGGTTACGGTTTCAAAAGTTTTTTTTAATTGTTTCTTGTTTTTGTTTTAATAGGAAATGTCGGTGATGATGTATTTGTTTAAAAACGCGTGGCTGGCGTTTTTGTTCCTTAGTTATTAAGTGTAATTACAGTTCCATTGGGTTGTTGCAACACTGGATAATTAGTGCCCCTCTGAACGACTTGATGTATTTATATTTCCTGATATTATTATTATTATTATTATTATTATTATTATTATTATTATTATTATTATTATTATTATTTATGATCGTTGTTTGCAAATATTTGATAGCTTACTAAGGCAACTGTTACCCTTTTTGAACTTTTGTTTTTCTGTGATTAGTAAACTCACTCTCTCTCTCTCTCTCCTCTCTCTCTCTCTCTCTCTCTCTCTCTCTCTGTTTATTCTTACATTCATTCATTTGCCTCTTCTTCGACTTTTCGGTTTAATCCCTTCGTTTTATATATATATATATATATATATTATATATATATATATATATATATATATATATATATATATATATAAAGTGACTCCGTATATGTACAGGGTGTCCATAAAGTCCCAGTACCATTACAAGCAATAAATACTTGTAACGGTAATGGGACTTTATGGACGTCCTGTATACCATATGTGAATGAATATCTTCACCAATTGACAACACGGGCGTTCTTCCATAGCATCCAGGTCGATTTTCTTCCATCAAAATCAAATATAAAATCTCTTCCTCGTCGTGTCCCTCGACGCAAAACGTCGAAGCATCGACGCCGACCAGTTGTGCTTGACGCTAATCCTCATGCAGAAGCATACACGCCCCGTGTTGGTCTGAATGAGGTAACTCACAATGAGTTCACACTTGAGACAGCCTTGAGAATTGACGTTGGAGGTTGGGGGGGGGGGGGGTGGAGGAGGTTGGATGCTGTGAGGTGGAAGGAGTTCTGGAGTGAACGAATGGCTTACGGGGTAGGGAGTTGGGGAGTGGGGAGTGGGAGTGATGAGGGAGTCAGTTAGGTGCTCAGAAAAGTTGCTTGATTAAAAGGGGTATGTGTGTGCTTCTCTCTCTCTCTCCTCTCTCTCTCGCCTCTCTCTCTCTCCTTCTCTGTCAGAGAGTTTTTTTTTTGTTATTTTTAATTTATTCAGATGCCAGAGACCTTTTTGATTGCTCTCTCTCTCTCTCTCTCTCCTCTCTCTCTCTCTCTCTCTCTCTCTCTCTCTCTCTCTCTCTCTCCTCCCCCATTAATCTTTCCACCCAAGGTCAGATTCCACCATTAATCATATTTATTTTTACCCTCATATTCCATCAGGGTTAATGGAGACTAATTATATGAATGGCACGAAAACTTCTGGGTTATTTTTCATGAAGAATTTTTACATTTTTTGCAGCCTGGCTTCATTATAAGATAGTGTATGTATATATATATATATATATATATATATATATATATATATATATATATATATATATAATATATATATATATATATATATATATATATATATAAAGAGAAAAGGTCTTTCGATTTCTCGTCCTTTACCGCTTAGTAAAGGACAAGAAGTTTAATGGCCTTGCAGCAGTACTCCATTGTTTCTCTTTCCTTCGTGGCTTTTGCCTTTTATTTCGTGTTTCAGTTATACATACATACACATATATATATATGTATATATAGATAGACATATATATATGTGTGTATATGGATAGATGGAACCCTTTGTTAGGGTAGAAGATCGAGATGTAGGCAGAGGATTAGATGGTTTCTCTTTTTACATTGCAAAAAATACAAAATACGATACACTGTGGTTTCCTTTTACAATGTATTTTTCTTTTTATGGTGTAAAAAGACAGCTACAAAATACAATACACTGTATTTTTCTTTTTGCCCTGTAAAATGACAGCTACAAAATACAATACACCGTATTTTTCTTTTTGCACTGTAAAAGGACAGCTACAAAATACAATACACCGTATTTTTCTTTTTGCACTGTAAAATGACAGATACAAAAATACAATACACCGTATTTTCTTTTTGCACTGTAAAATGACAGCTACAAAATACAATACACCGTATTTTTCTTTTTGCACTGTAAAAGGACAGCTACAAAATACTGTACACTGTATTTTTCTTTTGCACTGTGAAGTGACAGCTACAAAATACAATACGCCCTATTTTTCTTTTTGCACTGTAAAATGACAGCTACAAAATGCAATACACTGTATTTTCTTTTTACACTGTATTTTACACTGTATGATTACTTTTACATTGTAATTTTCTTTTTACACTGTAAAATAAAAATACAAGAAAAATACAATACACTGTATTTTCCTTTCAGTTTTACAATGTAAAAATGAAAATACAAGAAAAATACAAGCCACTGTATTTTCCTTTTTTAATCTGTATTTTTACTTTTACACCTTAAAAAAAACTACAAAATACAGCAGAGTAAAATGTGCAGAATCTGGATGATGTCAGGGTGCAGCCCCCCACCACATACCAACGACGTGAGTTGACCTCCTTCCTAGACACTGAAGGAAGGATGACGGATCCGCCATCCTGTAAGAGAACACCTGTTTGAAAATGTGTGTATTGTAGTGGGTGAGGGAAGCGGCAGGGGGGATGGGGAGAGGGGTGAGGGGATGGTAGGGGGTGCAAGGATGCTACAGTCTCATTCATGGTGCCCATCCCACAACACCTGTTGGAAAATGTCTATGGAAGGGGTGAGGGGGGTTGGAGGAGGGGCTGTCTATGAGGTTTCTTAAGGGGGTAGGATGGAGGAGTGGAGAGGGTGGGTTGCAGGAGGAGGAGGAGGAGGAGGAGGAGGAAGATCTCCTTATGCATCTTGAACAGGTGGGGTCTTAACAGATGTCTTCCATGAGAGAGACTGTCTAAGAAGGAGTTTGTCAGAGAGAGAGAGAGAGAGAGAGAGAGAGAGAGAGAGAGATTAGGATGTCTCAAAGACTTATTAGTCCAACCGAGGAGCCTACCAATACACTAAAGTTCTCTAACCTGAAGTTTTTCTTTCTACCTAGAAGAGAGAGAGAGAGAGAGAGAGAGAGAGAGAGAGAGAGAGAGAGAGAGAGAAAATAATAGATTCGTAAGTAGAGAAAAAGAGAAATGCCAATATAATGATTCTACAAGGAGAGAGAGAGAGAGAGAGAGAGAGAGAGAGAGAGTGAGTGTGTGTGTGTGTGTGTGTGAATGTGAGATTCCTTTTCTCCCTCTGTACCTCCCGAATTATTAAAAAAAAAGACAAAAAAAAAGCTCCTCTTAATTCAAGAAGACGTCTTTATTCAAACTTTTTTTTCTGTTTTTTTTTTCTCTTTTTTTTCCCCGTCTCGGGCTGCACGCCTCGAAAGTAAAAGCGGTCTCACCTCCCCCTTTGACTCTTGATTGACATTTTTCGAAGGATCCCGGTCCCTGTCACACACACTCACACGCACACGCACACACACACACACGCACACGACGCAGCTTCACGTAATTGACATTCCGTCCAAGATATGAAGTGTGAGGACTCTATTGCTCTGAGGGAAGTGAGAGGGGAAAGGGTGTTCTCTCTCTCTCTCTCTCTCTCTCTCTCTCTCTCTCTCTCTCTGTGTGATAACAGCATTTATTTTAATGCATCTCTCTCTCTCTCTCTATCTCTCTCTTTCTCTCTCTGCGAAGAAAAATCTCTCTTCTCTCTCTCTCTCTCACAGCTAAATGCAAAACGTCAGATTAGAGAATTTAAGTACACTGGTAGTTTCTCTCTCTCTCTCTCTCGCCCTCCCCCTCTCCCCCTCCTCTTTTCCTTTTTCCCTCTATCTCTCTCCTCTCTCTCTTCCTCTTCTCTAAAAGTACCACGAACTTTCTTTCTGTCGCCAAACTTTCACTTCATTAGGCTTGAAGTGGCGTTTTGGGAAATAGTTCTTCTCACGCTCACTCCCACTCCTACTCTCTCCTTACTCCTGCTCACGCCTACTCCGGTTCATCCCTTGGCTCCTGCTCACATCTACTTCTGCGCATTCCTACTGCTCACTCCCACTTCTCTTTACTTCTACTGGTCATTATTCTTGCTCTCTCCCTACTTCTTCTCATTCCTTGCTCCTGCTCACTCCTACTTCTGCTCATTCCTACTCCTTCTCACTCCTACTTCTGCTCATTCCTACTCATGGTCACTCCTTACTCCTGCTTACTACTACTGGTAATTACTCCTGCTCAATCCTACTCCTGGTCACTCCTGCTTCTGCTCAGTCCTACTCCTGGTCACTCCTACTTCTGCTCTCTCCTATTCCTGCTCAATCCTACTTCCGCTCACTCCTACTTCTGCTTATTACTTCTGCTCACTTTCATTTCTGTTCACTACTCTTGCTCACTCTTACTTCTGCTTACTCCTACTCCCGCCTAGCTCCTTAACTCCTTACTCCTGCGCATTCAAATGCACAGGAGGCTACCATGTCTTTGCATAATTTATCAGGCCGTTTTGCACAATGGATGGAACAGTCATGGTACTTAGGCTTAGCCTAGGCCCCGCCCACTTTGTCAAGTCAAAAGGTTATGAGGGTTGCGTAAGTACTGGGGAATACATTTCGCTTTCTTTTTTATTATTATTATTTTTTTTATGTGGAGGTCTTGTAGTTTTGTAGGATAACGTCAACTTTTAATCTCTTGTTGAGTTTTGTTCATAGTTGATGTAGTACGCGTGGTTTTTCAACATTCATTTTAATATTGTATTTTCAGCCGAGTTTCGTACGCGCGTTTTTAACAATTTCCTTGTGTTATCAATTCCTGTAGGAAATGCAGTTACACTCATGTATATATATATATATAAATATATATATATATATGATATATATATATATATATACATATATATATATATATATACACACAACCGTATGTGTGTGTATTTATGTATATTTATTTATAGCTCTTTTCATTATACGCTTTTCAAGACTATTTTGAGCAGTGACTTTGAAATTGATTCATGCATGTATTTTTCTTTATTTTTGTTTTAACATTCTGCCGATTGTTGTCGCGTTTTTATCAGTTAATTACTCATCAAGAATCCTTATATATGGGTTATTTTTTTAATTTAATTTTCATCCTTTTATCCTCCATCTCAAGCTATTTATTTAGATGTATATTTGGGGACTATTTTTTTATACATACTGTCTGCTCAAGAAGCAAGAGCCCGTGCTGGCACCACACGAACATATTAAAAAAAAAAAATCCTCAAATTCAGTTTGCATTTTGATGCCGGCTGCTGAACGAACGAAATAACCCCTTGTGTGTGTTGTCACAACCCCAGCTTAATCTTACAACAACAACAACAATAATTTTTTGCTGTTGATTTTTCCCCTCCCAGTCTCTGTTCTTTTAAGCTGTCCAAAATTGAATTTTGGATTTCGGTTATATTTTGCTTGTTTATTTTTCATTTTTCGGGCAATCGTGATTTTCCTGGTCAGTTATTTTTTGGAGGGCAAATTTTGGGTACGAGAATGAATTAATGATAATAATAATATTTTTGCAATGTATTATTATTTTATTATTATTATTATTATTATTATTATTATTATTATTATTATTATTATTATTATTATTATTATTGGTGTTGTTGTTGTTGTTGTTATATTCTGGAATCCAGTCAAAAATAAATTATAGTAATACTAATAATAATAATTATTATTATTAGTATTATTATTATTCATTTTCCACTGGATTACAGAATATAATAATAATAATAATAATAATATAATAATATAATAATAATACAATGCAAAAATATTATTATTATTATTATTAAAATACAACAATGATAATGATAATAATAATAATAATTCTATGCAAATAATTATAATAAATTGCATAGAATTATTATTGTTATTATCATTATCATTGTTGTTATTATTGTTACTTTTATATTCTGTAATCCAGTGTAAAATAATAATAATATGGATTATAATGTAATATATATGTATACGTATATATATACATATGTATATATATGTATATACATACATACATACACATATATAGGTATATATATATATATATATATATATATATATATATATATATATATATATATATATATAACAAACTAAGTAGAAGAGAAGAATAGACACATTATCCCATGGAAGATAAACATCTAAACAGACAGACAGGCAGACAGACAGGAAGTAAACACTTGAGAGAGTTCCCTCCTTTCCCCGGATTACTGCTGACCACAGTACTTGTTACTCACACCCTCCCTCTCACCATTCATTCATTGTCTCCTCCCCCACCCCGCCGCCTCCCCATACCCCCACACCACCCTTATACATAAGAATAAATAAACCCCTATCTCTCTCTCTCTCTCTCTCTCTCTCTCTCTCTTGTCTAGTTCATATTGCGTTTATCGTTTCCTCTTGGCTAGATTAGGGTGGTCAGTTTCCTGTTAAGCGCCGAAGCCCTTATCTGAGTCATTGTACGCTTATACGCTCACGGCGTTATTATGCGTGTGTGTGTACATATATATATATATATATCTATATATATATATAATATATAATATCTATATATATATTATATATATAGTAATACGTATGATATATATATATCATAATGTACTATATATAATATATATATGTATGTATGTATATATATATGTATATATATATATATATATATATATATATATATATATATTATATATATATATATTAATATTACATATGATGAATAAGACTTGGAAATCAAATAGACGTAAAATTGCTTTCATAAATAAAATTACACACATAATTTTAGAACGATCTGCATCGGTATACGGACATCCAGCATGTTATACCAATGAAACTGTATCTAAAACCATTTTTGTCATCTTGACAATAAATGATTTAGAAAAATATTATTGTTAGTCACGTGGTTGGATAGAGGTAGAAATGATAACCATAAGGGAATATACGTTCACATGTGGATAACGTTGAAAGGTATTTGGAGATGGTTTACTCGTGCCCGTCGATGTCCGTCCCACAGCCTCTTGTGAGAGTAGTATTTGATAGTGTCAGCTGGGTACCAAGTGCGCCCCACCAAAACAGATGGGTGGAGACTTTTGAAAGGCAAAGCACAAAAGAGATAATACTAATGTTTTTTTTGTTTTTTTTTTGCATATTTTCTTCTGTATTTTGTTATAATTTCTACGTCATTTTTGCTTTTTTCCAGTTAGGGGAATTATGATGATGGTGATGAATGTGATAATGATTTCATTATGTTTTGTACATCATGTAATTATTATTTTGTACAATGTAAATTGTGAGATACTTTGCGATTTAAAATAACTATCCACTTCCCAGTGATTTGGAGAATTACATTGACAGAGCAAAACAAATGCTTAAACGAAGACACACACACACACACACACAGAAAGAGAGAGAGAGAGAGAGAGAGAGAGAGAGAGGAGAGAGAGAGAGAGAGAGAATTTATTTTATATTTTAGCTCAAATCATACGATTAAATCCCGTAGATTTATTTGCGTTTTAAACCGTCACACTTTCAAGATAATTTCTCTTATTAATGATTTCTTTGGTCGTATATTTTTTTCCTTCTTATCATTATCCAGTCTTTTTCTCATTTCTCTGTCTTTTTATTCTTATTTTCATTCGTCCAATTTATTTCCTATTTTTGTTGTTCCGTAGACGTGTATTTTCCCTTTTCATTTATTCCTCGTCTCAATTTTATCTTATTATTATTCCCATATTCGTCTTAACTTTCCCCCTCCCTAATTCTTCCCCTCCTCCTTCTCATTGTCCTCCCCCATTCACCCTCCTCCTCCTCCTCCTCCTCCTTCTCCTCCCCCATTCACCCTCCTCCTCTTCCTCCTCCTCCTCCTCTCCTCCTCTTCCTACTCACCCCTTTCCATTCCCCTTCCACCTCCTCCTCCTCCTCACCCCTCCTCATCTCCCTCCTCCTCCTTTCTCCTCCCTCCTCCTCCTCCTCCTCCTCAATCATTTTTCGCACCATACACAAGGCCAGGCAGCCTCTGGCGAGGTGAAGGCTGTTGCTTCTCGAGAAGCTAATCTCCACCATAATGACAACACCTCCACCCCCTCCCCCACCTCCCCGTCTTTAAAATCCCATGCATCATTGGCCTCCCGCCGACATTTGCATGTCGAAGTTTGGGAGAAGTTATAGCGATGGGAAGGAAGGAAGGGAGGAAGAGTCCTTTTCCTTAATTAACCACGAAGAAGAAGAAGAAGAAGAAGAAGAAGAAGAAGAAGAAGAAGAAAAAGAAGAAGGAATAATATTATGATAATGATTATGAGAAGTCACGTACCAACCGGTACTCAGAGAAAGAGATCCATATATAATAGACGTATGTTTGTGTTTGTATAAGATATATAATAGACGTATGTTTGTGTTTGTATAAAATATAAACCTGAATTGATGTTTATATAAAACGTAGACATCGATTTGTGTATATTCTATACTTTTTATATACACAATCTCAGTAGATGAATAGTTTTTTCTCATATTATTATTATTATTATTATTATTATTATTAGTATTATTATTAATAGCAAAAGTGATCAGTAATAATAATAATAATAAGAATAATAATAATAATAATAATAATAATAATAATAATTTACTCCCATAGCGTTACAAATCAACAATTATGTCCATATTGATGATAGTTCATACTCGAATGAGCGCTTCTTACGTAGTACGTATGATATTTCTGTAAACCAAACCTGCTTAGTTACACCGGAGTAACTAAGCAGACATAGGTGTGTCTATTTGAAGACTACGATTTTGGCAGATTTTTGAAGAGAGAGAGAGAGAGAGAGAGAGAGAGAGAGAGCATTTGCATGCACTCATCATGAGGGTGTTTGAATTACAGTTCAACAGTTTTGAGGTCTATTGT
The DNA here is from genome assembly GCF_015104395.2 of Macrobrachium nipponense. Taxonomy (NCBI): domain Eukaryota; kingdom Metazoa; phylum Arthropoda; class Malacostraca; order Decapoda; family Palaemonidae; genus Macrobrachium; species Macrobrachium nipponense. The sequence continues at coordinate 22,264,547 of NC_061104.1, forward strand.
TTGTGTTTTTGTTAGAGAGGAGTTTTTGTACGATCGTGAATTGAATATCAAGTTATTGACAGTATCGTGATGATAATGATGTGCACCTCTTTTTATGTTTGTTTACGCTTGAAATACACTCACACACACACATATTCTTCTTAGGCGATGGTTGAAGGAAGATTTTATCTATAATATCTGAATCCCAGGCGCCCTTTGAGATGTCCATTACCAGTCTTTGTTTAATCAAGGCTGACTCTATCATCTGGCTTTTGTACCGACATTTGTTGCTATGAATTATACACGATGGAATTCTGTCGTAACAGAACATTTTTTACTGTCATAATTTATATATATATATATATTAGTAACTTTATATAAAATATATATATATCTTATATATATATATATACTTATATATATCATATATATATATAGATATATATATATATATATATATATATAATTATATATATATATATAGATATTATTTATTATTAATTTCTAATTTAGTATTATTATTATTAATAATTTCCAAAAACGCAATTTAAAAATAACATCACCAAAAGCATTTTCCTGTTATGCATGCAGACATCACGTTCTATAAAGGCAGTCAAGCGACCTCCTCCTCCTCCTCCTGCTCCTCCTCCTCCTCCTCCTCCTCCTCCTCCTCCTCCTCCTCCTCTCCTCCTCCAGGCAATGTATAAATGCCCTCTCATGTCAATTATCTGATGGGCACTGAGGATGCACAGGCGTCACATGCCCCTCTACGCTTGGCACCCCAAGTTAATGTCAGTCATGAGGGCAAGGGACTGACTGTTAATGTCAACCATATTCTGCTTTTAAGAGGAGACAACTATTTCGTCTCTTGCTATTTTTGGGTAGGGGGTATGGGTATGGGTATGTATGTATGCATGTATGTATGTATATGTATAAGTATATCCATATATATAGACTTATGTATTTATATGTATATATATGATATACATATTCATTTGTGTATAAATAAGCATACATATATGGATATTTATATTATATGTAGATATACACACACACACACACACACACACACACACACACACACATATATATATATATATATATATATATATATATATATATATATATATATATATATATATTAGTATATAATGTGTGTATGTTTATATACTGTGAAATACTATGATGTCACTTTTTCTAAGTAAAAGTTTTTATATTTTTGTGGAATTTTAAAAAATATAAGTTTATTCGTAAATATTCTGCCACATAAAGCTTTGTTCTTAAGTATTGTTTTAGTTAAATTTTCTTGAAGTTATTAGATGTATTAAATGTAAAAGCGTAAGTCTTGTAAAATTCTCTAAATTACATTTTTCTCAGTTTGAATTTCTATCATTATTGCATGGTCTGACTTTTCAAAATCTATTTTCACCCAACCAGATAATCCAATCTTCACTTTAACAAGTATATCTCTAGCAAAACAATATCTAAAGACACAATGATCAGGTCTGTTTCGCAATTAGTATGACATTTCGTTTCAAGCTAATTAATGACACACGTGTAATTACTTCCATCCCTTATCGTACTGCATAGTTAGTGTGGCCAAATGAGACAGGTATATATAACCTTTTTTCATCATATTTTGGATTAATTAAGAGTGGTCCTTAATTAGACTGAAACTCGCTCATTTTCGGATTGTCGATTGCTGACATATAAATCATTTATCTATTTCGTTCATTGGCTGATGAAGTTAATATGTGCGTGAGTTGGTTGTTGGTTATAGGCTGGGTCGTAAGAGTACTTTTTATTTCGTGTTATTATTAGCCATGTTGTTGGTAAGCTTTATACCAAATTGTCAGAATTAGTGGTACTGAATTGCTGTCTGTCATTTTAAACATGACTTGGTTGTACCACCAAAGTTAGTCTTTTTCGGGTAAAGTTTGTAGGTTTACCACCAATGTTGGCCACTTGGGGTAGAATTTGAAGTTTACCATCAATGTTCGTTACTTCGGGTAAGTTTCAGGTTTACCATCAATGTTGGTCACTTGAGGTAAAGTTTTGAGGTTTACCTGTTGACCACTTGGGGTAAAGTTTGAAGTTTACAATCAATGTTCGTTACTTCGGGTAAAGTTTCAGTATTACCACCAACATTGGCCACTTGGGTTAGAGTTTGAAGTTTACCATCAATGTTGGCCACTTGGGGTAAAGTTTGAGGTTTACCACCGATGTTTGTCACTTTGTGGTAAAGTTTGAGCATCAAGATGCTGAATGATTTCTGTTAAATCTGTTAATTGGCTGAAAGGGAGAGAAAGGAAGTGAGATGTATCAAGAAATGGGGAAAAATAGGACAGCTTTATCTTCTGTTTCAAGGTTTTCAAAAGTTACCTTCTGTGACAACTGCTATTATAGTGCAAAATTTGGCTCTGAAAGTAGTATGACAATTTAAATAGAATAATCTGAGGTTAGGTAAGGTAAAGAGTGGCGTAGATTTAGAAACCAGTTAGTGGGGTAACTCAAAGTAAAATTTCATGGAATAAGTTTTGATTAGGTAAGGTAAAATTGTAATTTGTGCCAGGAACCAAAGACTAGGTTAGGTAACATAAGGTTAAGTTAATTTCTTGCAGCTTTCGAAAGTGTAATTGCCTTAATTGTAACACAGTCCAGTGAAACATTATTAAATATATGCATATATAATATTAATAAAATATTAGGAAATTAATGCATACACTAATAAATGGTGGCCTGCCATCACGTCTGTTAACAATGAATAACCTTTTTTTTTTTTTTTTTTTTTTTTGTAATGTTCTTATAATATATTTCTGCATAAGCTTAGCATCTTGCCGTTCAGTTTTGTAAACTGCAAACGCTTAAAACTATTAAATACTTCCTTCCAGAGCTGTATAAATGATGCCAGACCAAAAAATAATATTAGACTTCGCCTCATTTGCAGTAAATGAGTTCGTTTCAAACTTACGCCACGGGGTCATGAAGCGACCTAAAACGACCTAATTAATACGCTTGATTTTAATTAAGATTAACGGAGTGGTGGTAGCGAGGCCGTGTCATAATCCCGTCCGATACACGTACCGTGTATGGAATGAGGAGTGGACAGGGTCCTTGGTATAATAAATAAAGATTTTGTTTAAATAAAGAGGAAAATGAATGTCTGATCACCTCAATTTTTCCTACGCCGAGAGGAACGTTTTGAGGCCACTGATTGCATTGCAATTCTTGTGCATTTGCAGTGTTTACATCGTGGAAATTGAAGAAAGAAATTGTTTTTACAAGACTGTAAATCATGGAGGGAGATTTAGGACTATAGAGAAAATAAAGATGCTTCACTTATCAGACGCAAGCGTTTGACGGAAGTGTACCCAGGAATTTGTACCGAAAAGAAAAGAAAAATTAGAAAATTGCCGAAAAGTGTCGTTTTTTTTGGAAACCCCATGGCCAAGATGTTGCGCGTTTTCAATTCCCTCCGGAGGAACAAAGAGAAGAAGAAGAGAAGCAAGAGAAGCAACAGCACGCCCCATGTGGAGGTCCCCAACGGCCAAATCATAGGTAATGTATTTCCGCCCTTTTTCCTACTGCCCTTTAGGGCTAATGTCCCCTTGACGCCAGTGCGATTTTAGGGTTATGAGGTAAAAGGCCTCTCTCTCTCTCTCTCTCTCTCTCTCTCTCTCTCTCTCTCTCTCTCTCTCTCTCTCTCGCATTTTATTTTACTTTATTTTTTCAATGTGAGGTATTTGTTTTGTGTAAGTGTACATCTCTCTCTCTCTCTCTCTCTCTCTCTCTCTCTCTCTCTCTCTCTCTCTCTCATTTTATTTTACTTTATTTTTTCAATGTGAGGGATTTGTTTTGTGTAAGTATACATCTCTCTCTCTCTCTCTCTCCTCTCTCTCTCTCTCTCTCTCTCTCTCTCTCTCTCGCATTTTATTTTACTTTATTTTTTCAATGTGAGGTATTTGTTTTGTGTAAGTATACATCTCTCTCTCTCTCTCTCTCTCTCTCTCTCTCTCTCTCTCTCTCTCTCTCTCTCTCTCACTTTACTTTTTCAGTGGTATATTGTTTAGTGAAAAATTTTTGTGTGTAAGTATATAACATTCTCTCTCTCTCTCTCTCTTATTAAGTTGAATTGCGGATTGTTGTTGCTTACAACCGTTCGATTTAGAGTTAAAAAGTAAATTTCTCTCTCTCTCTCTCTCTCTCTCTCTTTATTTTCTCAGTGGTATATTGGTTACTGAGGAATTTTTGTATTGCGTAAGTTACAACGCTGTTCTCTCTCTCTCTCTCTCTCTCTCTCTCTCTTCTCTCTCTCTCACTTTATTTTTTAGTGGTATATTGTTTAGTGAGGAATTTTTTTTATGTAAATATACAATGCTCTCTCAGGGTCACCAAGTAAAAGGTCTCTCTCTCTCTCTCTCTCTCTCTCTCTCTCTCTCTCTCTCTCTCTCTCTAAAGTTTACTAAGTTCAATTGAAGATTATTGTGGATGGGGGCAAGAGGGGTGGAGGGAGGGAGGGAGAGAGGATAAGGGTAGGATAGGCTCTTGTATCCTGGCCTTTCCTGCATCCTATTGTTCATCCTTCTTAGTATGGTTTTCTTTGCTTGTTTGTTTCGTTAAGTGTTTGTGGTTTGTGGGAAAGTGATATTGGATCGTTCGTGTCTCATGATGTTCAATATTACTGTTAATGAATCTTTTGCGGATTAATTACAAATTAATAAATGGACTTTTTTATATATATTTTTGGAATTCAAGTTGTTCCAAGAGACAATTCAAGTGAATATTTTTATTTAGATGTAAGTTTAGATTTTCTTTAAGAATTTTCATATAATTATTTATTGTTTTGTCAATTATTTATGCTTAAAAAAAGCTGTAGTTTCCTGCTGTGTGTAAGAGGAAATTCATGAATGAAGAAAACTGTAGTTTCCTGCTGTGTGTAAGAGAAATTTCATGAATAACAAAAGCTGTAGTTTCCTGCTGTGTGTAAGAGAAAATTCATGAATGTGTGTGTAAGAGAAATTTCACGAATGAAAAAAACTGCAAGTTCCTGCTGTGTGTAAGAGAAATTTCATGAATGTAGAAAACTGCAGGTTCCTGCTGTGTGTAAGAGAAATTTCATGAATGTAGAAAACTGCAGGTTCCTGCTGTGTGTAAGAGAAATTTCATGTATAACAAAAGCTGTAGTTTCCTGCAGTGTGTAAGGGAAAATTCATAAATGTAGAAAACTGTAGTTTCCTGCTGTGTGTAAAAGAAATTTCACGAATGAAGAAAACTGTAGTTTCCTGCTGTGTGTAAAAGAAATTTGACGAGTGAAGAAAACTGTAGTTTCCTGCTGTGTGTAAAAGAAATTTCACGAATGAAGAAAACTGTAGTTTCCTGCTGTGTGTAAAAAGAAATTTTATGAATGAAGGAGACATTTTATGTAACGTTTTTTAATTGTGCAAAGGAAGGCATAATTTTCACTGATTATTTGGGTACCTATAATAATCTAACTGGCCGATTGTGAACCAATGATTGCCCATTTTATTTTCAATTATTATGATAAATTTTGCCTATTTTATTTGTTATTAATATCATAAATGTACTTCATTCATTTATTATTATTGTTCTATTATTATTTTTCAAAATTTAACGTACACACTCATTTCTTTGCGTGAATGCTTTAATTACACACACCACGGAAAATATGTGATGACCTTTTAACTTAATTAGCGAATAATGCGCGTGAAAGTGATTCAACTGTGAAGGGTCTTATTTCTTCTGAGGCTGTTCCTTGTATATAATATGTATATATATTTTATTTATATACTATGTGTATTTGTGTGTGTAAAGCCTAAACGTACACCCAGTCTTCTTACTCGTATTATTTTCAGTCGTAAAATCACTCACAATACCAACGTTATTATATATACTGTGTGTATGTGTCTGTGTAAGTGTGTGTATATGTGCAAAGCCTAAACGTATAACTCAGTCTTCATCCTCGTATCATTTTCAGTCGTAAAATCACTCACAATACCAACGTTACATTCGTTTTTTTTTATGAGGAGTCGGGTGGGAGGGGCAACCAAGGCCAATTCCTATACAATAAACCCAACGGGGAACCATTCCGGTTCCCTTTTACTTTATAGAGCGCGCCACAGGTTCCGCGGAACCTCCTCCCTCCGTCCGTCGTTTGATCGATGCCAACAGCGCCTCATAAAACTCGGTATAAAAATTCCTTTTTTTTTCTTTTTTGACTGATGTCGTCGGGTCTATGTTGGTCCTTTGATTTGGGCAATAGGCCATTCGAGTCGGCCCGTTTAAGGATGGGGCCCAGAGATTTCAGCCATTCTGATTTGGCGATCTGCGAGTGTGCGAGGTGATGGATTTCCTTGTTTTGCTTGTTTGTTTGTTTGTTTGTGAGTACTTTGATGTTTCGCGTTTGTGAGTGTTTAGATTTCAAAATGTTTTGAGCGTTTTTATTTCCCAGAATTTTGATGACATCATTAACATCAATAATAATTAATAAATATAATAATAATAATAATAATAATAATAATAATAATAATAATAATAAAGGTGTTTTGGTAAAAGACCCTCTTATAGGCAAATATCGTTAAAAAGAATGGCAGAATTAAGCGAGTTGCTTTTATAATATTGATTTTTTTTTATTTCTATACAAAAAAAAACAATATATAAAAAATCAACTCTCTCAATTCTGCCATTCTTTTTAACAGTATTTGCCTAAAAGAGGGTCTTTTACCAATTATTATTATTATTATATTATTATTATTATTGTTAGCAAACTTACCCATCTACTATTTGTTCAGCAATATTAAAATAGGGGCGATTACACGAATGGTCTCTCTCTCTCTCTCTCTCTCATTCTCTCTCGGTCTCTCTCTCTCTCGTCTCTCTCTCTCTCTCTCGTAATGTAATTCAAGGGACGATCACTGAACGCAGAGAAATTCTTATTCATTGTTGTTTCCCCTCTTTTAATGATATTCTCTCTCTCTCTCTCTCTCTCTCTCTCTCTCTCTCTCATCTCTCTCTCTCTCTCTTCTCTCTCTTTTAAAGTAAGTGAAGGGACGATCAATGAACGTAAAGAAGTTCGTATTCATTATGTTTACCCTCTATTAATGATTCTCTCTCTCTCTCTCTCTCTCTCTCTCTCTCTCTCTCTCTCTCTCTCTTCTCAATGTAAGTCAAGTAACGAAGATGGTGATGGGATTATCGGATTACTTAGCTCTCAAATCACAATTTATCTCCTCTCTCTTTCTCTCTCTCATTTTTCGATAGCAAGATAAAATTATAAAATTGTAGTGCAATAATGTCGTTAAATGGCTCTCTCTCTCTCTCTCTCTCTCTCTCTTCTCTCTCTCTCTCTCTCTCTCTCTCTCTCTCTTGTCGTGACTTTCATTTAACGGAACAGGGATCTTGATTGGTTCGTTTCTTTGTCAATTACTTTGCAGGTATCTTTCTTTCATTATGTTACTGCAAAGACGCAACTTGTATGTCATGCGTTATGGCTACTGATAAATGCTCTTATGATCCTGTGTCTTCCAAAAAAGAGTAGAAAGTAAGAACTTGTACGTTTCCTTTTTATCATGTCATGTCCATTGGCAGGATCAAAATTCTGAAGCAGCATTACCGGGCAGTACTACTTCAACATTATTTTGTGCACTGGCAGTCCCGATGGATTTAAGTTATTCAAAAAATCTTGCGGATATTGATGATAATTTTCATCTTCTATTGTGTCCGAGCTGAAATATTCGCGACTTTCTCCGGGGAAGTTGTACAGAAATTATGTATGAGAAATCGGAAAGTAACTACGTTTACGGGAATAACCAGCCTCGTTTCACGGCCTCGTTTCACGGCCAGGAAACAAACAGCTCCGTTTCAGGGAATCCCTTCTCACCCCCCACCCCCTAGAAAGGAGGGGCGGGTTAGGGGGCTTACGGTTGGATTATTAAACCCCATTACAAACCATCTTAGGGGTCCCCACCATACCTGCCAAGTTTCATGCCCATCTGACCTGCCGTTTGGCCGTGATTGAATGAGACAGACAGACAGACAGACAGACAGACAGACATTACGCCCATTATAGTATGATTATTATTAAACTAAACAAAAACTTCTTTCAGTTTTATTCTGATGATTGAAAAAGTAACCCACAAAATCACCGTGTATAACGTGTTTGCTTATAATTATTTAGTAAAATAAAATGTAAATACTTATAAGTAAACACGTTATAGGATTACAATAATAATACTACTTAATATTAAAAATATATAGTTGAAAAATTAGGGATTAAGTGAACAACTGATTAATTTTAAAAATAATTAATTTTAAAAGATTATAATTGAAAACGAATATTTGAGAATATTGGATGGTATGACTCAACCATTTAGTAGTTATAAAATTTAATCCGTGAATGTAATCGGATTCGGCTAAATCCCCAGATTTTGGGGATTAAGCTAATGATATTAATTAATGGTGAGGAATAAGTGTACTTTAAAATGAGAGAGAGAGAGAGAGAGAGAGAGAGAGAGAGAGAGAGAGAGAGGCGGGGGTGGGGGGGGGGGGGGTGACGTTTTTTAGTCCAGGTAATCTACTTAGGCCACTGAGGTTGATTGTTTTTATTACTTGACGTCTATTAGCGGTTATTTACTTCCAATGATGGGCCTTCGAGGTCGATTGGCGTGTATAGAGAAAAAAGAAAGGACTCTCTCTCTCTCTCTCTCTCTCTCTCTCTCTCTCTCTCTCTCTCTCAAGATTTCCTCTATTTTCAAGTTTTTAATTAGTCCTGTCATTATTATTATTATTTATTATTATTATTATTATTGCTGCAAGGTCGTGTACAATCGGTGGGCGGGTCGGTGGGACGGATTTTAATTGGTCGTTGGATGGAACGAAATCTCCCCCTGAGGCGTTCTGACCTGCGTAGTTTGGACGGGGTTATTAGCGTCGGTTGGGTGTTGTTTTGGGGTACCCACCTCTTGGGCGGCAGGCTGTCAATTGATATATCTTCCGCTCGTTCTCTCCCGCTTTCTCTCTCTACTTCTTCCGCTCTTTCTCTCTCTCTTGCTCTCTCTCTTTCTCTTTCTGCAAGTTCCTCTCTCTCTCTCTCTCTCTCTCTCGTTCGCTCCTTCTAACGCTCTCTCTTTCTCTCTCTGCCTGCTCCTCTCTTCTCTTTCTCTCTCTCTCTCTGTGCTCCTCTGCTCTCTCTTTCATGCTTTCTCTCTCATCTCTCTCTGTCTCTCTGTCTCTCCTCCCCTGATCTCTTCTCTCTCTCTCTCTCTCTGTCTCTCCCCCCTCGATCTCTCCTCTCTCTCTCGTGGATGTATACGTAGTCGGTTGGTTTCTTGCGCCATTTCTTCTTATGATGGTGGGGAGAAACTCTGTTTTCTTTTACCGTGTTGATAGTCGGTTTTTTCTCTAATATATGTAAAGCTTCAAGATAACGTAGGCGTTTTCGGTCCGGTGCACCGGACCGAAAACGCCTACGTTATCTTGAAGCTTTACATATATTAGAGAAAAAAACCGACTATCAACACGGTAAAAGAAACAGAGTTTCTCCCCACCATCATAAGAAGAAATGGCGCAAGAAACCAACCGACTACGTATACATCCACGAGAGAGAGAGGAGAGATCGAGGGGGGAGAGACAGAGAGAGAGAGAGAGAGAGAGATCGAGGGGGGAGAGACAGAGAGAGAGAGAGAGAGAGAGAAAGAAAGAGAGAGAGAGGAGCAAACAGAGAGAGAAAGAGAAGAGAGAGAGAGGAGCAGGGAGAGAGAGAAAGAGAGAGCGTTAGAAGGAGCGAACGAGAGAGAGAGAGAGAGAGAGAGGAACTTGCAGAAAGAGAAAGAGAGAGAGCAAGAGAGAGAGAAAGAGCGGAAGAAGTAGAGAGAGAGCGGGAGAGAACGAGCGGAAGATATATCAATTGTACCAGTCCTGCCGCCCAAGAGGTGGGTACCCCAAACAACACCCAACCGACGCTAATAACCCCGTCCAACTACGCAGGTCAGAACGCCTCAGGGGGAGATTTCGTTTCCATCCAACGACCAATTAAAATCCGTTCCCACCCGACCCGCCCACCGATTGTACACGACCTTGCATGCTATAAATACTTGTAAACTGTATCTTATTATTATTATTATTATTATTATTATTATTATTATTATTATTATTGTTGTTGTTGTTGTTGTTGTTGTAATTGATTAGTCCAATCTTCAATATTATTATTATTATTATTATTATTATTATTATTATTATTATTATTATTATTATGATCATTATTAGTATTATTATTATCATTTTTATTATTATTATTATTATTATTATTATTATTATTATTATTATTATTATTATTATTATTATTATTATTATTAACGAGTAAAAGAAGAAGAAGAAGAGTTCTGAAAAAGAGGGAGAAAAGTAAATATAGATAGAGACGAACAAGATATCGAATAAAGCCATCGTTTCGAAACGATTTAATTCATATTCTCTTCAGCTTAACAAATGACTAAATCATTCTGAACACTGTGGAAAAACTTCTTCGTGATTCGAAGCGTCACGAAACTTCACGCTCGTTTTCGTAACATTATTTATTCACGAAAGTGGCTTTCCGCTCGTTTCGAATCAAGGGCTGATGTGGTTTGCCTTTATGTTCTTGAATTATTTTGCGTTTGATTGGATTTCAGTTTATCTTCGTTTGTTTATTTTCATTCCATTTGTGTTGTTTTTACATTATTGACCTCGGCACGGAATACTTGTTATTTTTACATCACTGACCTGAGCGTGGAACACTATGTTAACATTATAGAACTGAGCACGAAACACTTATTTTTACATTACTGACCTGAGCAAAGAACACTTACTTTTACATTTCTGACCCAGAGCACGGAACACTGTTATTATTGTAGCGTCACTGTGACTTCCAGCCTGCCGAGGGAAGTATGTTAACATAAGCATTTTTAAAATAATTAAGCTTAAGAGGTAGGAGAATATACTAGTAGTATTCCTTATAGATTCTTGGTAGGTAATAAGTAATAATTAACTTTTTTTCGATACCTAATTTCCTGCGCGATTGCCGATCTGCTCCAAGAATTGCAGTGGGTCCTCCTTTTATGGTGATTGATCAAGCCACAAATCTCTCTCTCTCTCTCTCTCTCTCTCTCTCTCTCTCTCTCTCTCTCTCTCTCTCTCTCATCTCCCCCAAAAATTATTCTTTACAGATTGAGGTCAGACTTCGAGTGATGGAATTTAAATTGGAAGTCCCAGATTGAATTTTCTCTCTCTCTCTCTCTCTCCATCTCTCCTCGCCCGTCTCTCTCTCTCTCTCTCTCTCTCTCTCTCTCTCTCTCTCAAGAGTTGTTTGAGACATTTTTTATTCGAGTTATTTGCAGTTTCAGTTTTTATTAAAATTAGATAAGTATTACAATAAGCAAATATTATATTTTATAACTTAATTTGAAAAATTTAATTCACTGGTAAACGATACTGTTGTAAACTATAAACCGTAAAAAAAAAAAAAAAAAAAAAAAGTCATTATTAGGACCATCCAAAAATGGCTTGTAGAGGGTTATCGTGAACCATTTTATTTTATTTTCCTTTTTTTTTTTTTTATTAATCTCGTTGTTCGTGTTGGCATGTGATAAATGCCTGGCCTTTTGAAGCTGTTATTTTAATTTGTTCTATATAACATTTTTTTATCCCCATAGCCTATAGGCTGTTTCGTAAAAAAAAAATAAAAAAATAAAATAAAAGGTGGTTTGGGAATATTTACTGACGTTTTGCAAGTTAGGCGCGAGTTTTTATTTTTATATTTTTTTATAGAAGTGTCCAATTCTTTACTAATTTAGGAAACTAAAATTCGTTTGTAACTATTTTTTACGAGGGAACTTAGGGGCTGTTTGGTTTTAAACCGCTGGGTTTTGGGAATATTCATTGACATGTTGCAAGTTGGTTACGAGTTTTTTTTTTATCCAATAGAATTTTGTCCATATTCCAATTCTTTTATAATTTAGATGAAGAAGATTTCATAACTCCTTGGTGGATATGATTTTTTTTTCACTTACCAATACAACAGTTTTATACCAAATCTAGGTCTTTTCTTTGAGCTAAAGAATTTTATTACTTCCTCTCATTGATATCGTTTTTAGCCAACATTTTTTTTATTTCGTGCTTAAACAGTTTTATAGCTCTGCACGTTGTATCAAAGTAGAAAAAGCCATTAAAGATGGTTCAGCATGAAATGAAAAGATTGTTAGTCAGTATTTATATATATATATATATATATATATATATATATATTATATACACCGTGTAATATATATATATATTATATATATATATATATATATATATATATATATATATATATATTAGATTAATATTTTGCAGTTCCTTCTTGTATATTAATATTATAATAATTAAAATAAAATAATAGATGCATACATAAAGTACTTGTTCCAAAGTCCTCAGTTTCACTTACTTTTCTACCGTGGATTTAAGGATATATATTTTTAAAATATGCATATATATATATATATATATATATATATATATATATATATATATATATATATATATATATATATATAATTACTGGTAATCTTCTTAGGCACGAAGATATGATAATTCAATTGCATTCCACATAAAAATTGAAAATAGTTTATCTCAGATAATGGTTTTTTCGTCCTCCAAACTGTGGGCATTTTCTGAGATGACTATTCGCATTTTCTTATGTAGAATACAATTGTGTGTGTATATATATATATATATATATATATATATATATATATATATATATATATATATATATATATGTATATATATAATGTATCCATGTATTATTTTACTTTTGATATATTCCCCATACAAGAACGAACAGCAAATCTTTTGCCATTGTTTGTCACTGCCTGATGCTTGCAATTCAATTCAGGCATACTAGAACTATTGGGTTTTAAAATTTATGAAATTCCCTCCCCCTTTCTTTAGATGAATTGTATACACATATATATCTTTGGACTTGACAAATACATTCCCCCTGATAAATTCTTCCAAATAAATTCTTCCAATACACCAAGATTAAACTGTAATTTATTGAATATTTTTAATTACGCTTTATTGGTTTCAAGCTCCAGGAATAGCTAGGAGGTTTTATGGGGTGGGGGGGGGAGGCTGGTGATTCACTTCATGTTAGGGAAATAGTTTTTTTTTTGTTTTTTTTTTTTTTTTCTCAAGGTGATGGGATGATGAGAAACATGGTGCCTATATAACAGATTTTTTTTTACAAAAGTTCATTGGATGAGAAACGTGGTTGGATCAGATTTAAATTTTATTTATGAATTTTATTCTTTATCTTCAAATATTTATTTATATTTTTATTTATTTATTTTGGTATTTATCTATTTATCTATTTATTTGCTTATTTATTTATTTATATATTTATTTTTTGGCTGACGGACATGCTGGCCGTAATTCTGATATTTCGACCATATTCCATATCGCCTCAAGTTCCCAGTTCATTTGTTTCGTGTTGTTTGCCCGTTGTTTGTGTTGTTCGTCGATGTTGTTTTCTTATCTCTGTTTTAATGATTGCTTTCTTTTCGAGGCTTGATTCGCCTCCAAGAAGACTCGATACAGTTTCTTTTGTTTTCTCAGATCCAGTTAAAGTGACCCAAAGTGTGTCTTTTGTTTCAGATGAAAATTTGAAGCTGTTCTTTATTGTTTTTTTGGGAGTCTTTTGTTACGCTTTTGTTGAGCTTTAGGACATCAAGGACATTTAGGACATTCAAGATACCGAGGACATTTCCGATATCTAGAAAAATCTCGGACATATAAGGTAACTAGAGCATTTAGGACATGTAGGGATTTAGAACATCTAGGACATTAAGAGAGTTGGGACATCTAGGACATTTACATCTAGGACATTTAGAAAAATTAGGACATTAAAACCTAAGGACGTCTAGTTTATTTACAGCGTCTTGGGCACTCACAAAATTTAGGACATTAGAACATTTAGGGCATTTTGGATTACAAAATTTAGGACATCAGAACATTTTCGACATTTTGGACATTAAGTTATCTAGGACATTGAAGACATCTAGGATACTTAGAATTTTTAGGACATTTGAACATCTAGGACTGAATATTTAGGACAATTTGAACATCTAGGACAGAATATTTAGGACTTTTGAGGATCTAGGAACATCTAGGACTTTTGGACATCATCTAGGACACTTAGGAAATCCAGAACATTTATCACTGTGGCATCTGACGAATATCCCCTGGCGATCTCACAGATAGCAAATACGGCCGTACCCAAGATATATGGACTGGCGAAAGAAGGGGAGTTGACAAATACCCTTTCGGAATGGGCCTTCATGGAGATGGATGGGTTTTCGCAGTGGTTACGTAAACGAACCAAGGTGGCAGAGTTACCCATTCGGGGGGGGGGGGGGGGTAGGGGGGGGGGGGGTGCGGGGCGGTTGCTACAAGGCCGAGATTTTTTTTCCAGAATGGAAGATTTCAAGGGTTGGATTGTTTTTACATGTTCCAGAAGTTTGTATTACTAACAAATGACTCCCTGATTCCTGAAGGATATTTAAAAGGTCGGTGTATAATATTTTTCTCAACTGTAAACTGTAGAGAACTTCTCTGAACTTTAAACTGTGGAGGATTTCTCTCAGTTATAAAATGTAAAGAATTTTTCTCTATAAATAATTGAGAATATCTCTCATCTATAAATAATGGAGAATATCTCTCATTAAAAAAATGGCGGAGATTTTTCCTCAAACTATAAATTGCGGAGAAATTTTTTCGTCTGTAAACTGGAGAATTTTCCTCACCTATAAATTGTGGAGAATTTTCACGTCTGTAAACTGGAGAATTTTCCTTAACTATAAATTGTGGAGAATTTTCCTCAACTATAAATTGTGGAGAATTTTCCTCAACTATAAATTGTGGAGAATTTTCCTCTACTATAAATTGTGGAGAATTTTCTTAACTATAAATTGTGGAGAATTTTCACGTCTGTAAACTGGAGAATTTTCTTCACTTACAAATTATAGAGAATTTCCCTCGCCTAAAAACTGTGGAGAATTTATCTTATCTCGGAATTGGTGAGAATTAATCTCATCTATAAATTGTGGAGAATTTCCCTCAACTATAAATTATGGAGAATTTCCCTCAACTATAAATAATGGAGAATTTCCTGCAACTATGAAATGTGGAGAATTTCTGTCATCTCTGAATGAGGGAGAATTTATCTTATATATTACTACTAGAGAGTTTCCCTCAGTTGCAAAGCGCAAAGCTTGAGAGCCAGACAGACAGACAGACACACGGCGCCCACGAAGACTCAAGAAAAACAATTTGTAAAACTCCGCGCCACTTATCTGAGGCGAGATCTAACGTTTTGTAAACGTCTGCGTTCTCGGGAGATGATGAACGCTGCCAATGAATATTCAAGTCGCTGGACGACGGTCAAGACAATGGTAACTGTGAAGGGATTATTTTTCTCTTTTCTTGTAGACCGGACTTTGTTTTTTGTGTTTCTATGTTGTTTGTTTGCTGGGCTCTTCACACAGTATTTGAAAAACAGGTTCCAGGATTTTGATAGTTTTTCACAAAGTATTTAAAAAAAAAGGTTCCAGGATTTTGATCATTTTTCACAGAGTATTTGAAAAAGAGGTTCCAGGATTTTGAAAGTTTTTCAGAGTATTTAAAAAAAAAGGTTCCATGATTTTGATAGTTTTCACAGAGTATTTGAAAATAAGGTTCCAGGATTTTTATAGTTTTTCACAGAATATTTGAAAAAAAGGCTCCAGGATTTTGATAGTTTTTCAGAGTATTTGAAAAAAAGGTTCCAGGATTTTGATAGTTTTTCACAAAGTATTTAAAAAAAAAGGTTCAGGATTTTCATAGTTTTTCACAGAGTATTTGATAAAAAGGTTCCAGGATTTTGATAATTTTTCACAGGGTATTTGAAAAATAGGTTCCAGGATTTTGATAGTTTTTCATAGAGTATTTGAAAAAAAGGTTCCAGGATTTTGATCATTTTTCACAGAGTATATAAAAATAAGGGTCCAGGATTTTGATAGTTTTTCAGAGAGTATTTGAAATAAAGGTTCCAGTATTTTGTTAGTTTTTTTTACAGAGTATTTGAAATAAAGGTTCCAGGATTTTGATAGTTTTTCACAGAGTATTTGAAAAAAGTGTCCAGGATTTTGATAGTTTTTCACATAGTATTTGGAAAAAAGTTCCAGGATTTTGATTATTTTTCACAGAGTATTTGAAAAAAGGTTTCAGGATTTTGATCGTTTTTCACAGAGTATCTGAAAAATAGTTTCCTGGATTTTGATAAATTTCGGGAATCAGTTTGAGATTACTTGACGAATTATTAGGTGTTATTGGTAGCCGGAAGTTAAAAAACTATTGTTTGTTTGTATGTTAGGCTGTTCACATAGTATCTAAGAAAATTGTTCGTGGATCTGCGTAATGTTACCTGGATCAACTTGTGGTTAGCCAAAGAATGATTAAGTACGTTGTTAGAAGGAAGTAAATGTCTTGTTTGTGTATTTGTTTCCTTGTTTACTTGCTTGTTTGCCGTTTGTTTCTCTGTTTGCAGAGTACCTAACAAAACTGTTTTATTTATTTCGATCAAGTTTTGTGGACCAGTCTGTGATTAAGCAAGGAATAATAATTATATTGTGAGAATGAAGGCAAATATTCTCTCGTGCGTTTGTGTTTCTTTGCTGCCTTGTTTGTTTGTTGACGAAATAATTTACGAAATAGATTCAGGTCATGTTTTGTGGAGAAGTAGGCAGACAGCCAAGGAATAATTGACTGGATTTTGTAATGGATCCAGATGAAGATTCGGAATTAGGGTGGAGTTTTATATTTTTTTTTTTTTACATTGCGAGAATGGAGGCATTCTGGTATTTTTTTTATTTTGCAATGTAGTATTCTCTCTCTCTCTCTCTCTCTCTCTCTCTCTCTCTCTCTCTCTCGTCTCTCTCTCTCTCTCTGTATATATATATATATATATATATATATATTATATATATATATAAATATATATATATATATATATATATATATATGTAGAAGAATCATAGGGGTAGCAGACCCGACCAACATCCAGGTTGAAGAGGTAAAGGCATGTCTTTCACAAGTATCGTTTTTACACCGACGTTTCAGATCACATGATGCATCCTCAAGGCTGGAAATTATATATTAAGAATACTAAAATCATCACTCACTCATAAAAAATCTAAAAAAGCACAACAGATATTTGACATTTACAATACAAATTAAAACGAAGAACTTGAAAGGATCTCACCTACCAAGGTAAGAGTTAAAAAGTGACTAAAAAGGCAGAGAAATTAACATAAGAAGATGACTAAACAGAACGTGGAGAGTAAACAAACAGGCAGTTATGGTAAAAACAGTTGCGTGGAACAGGCAGTTTATGCTAAAAACAGTTGTGTGGACGACGATTGGGTATTTAGTGTTGGTACATTGGTCTTAATAAGAAGGGACTCCAGCACCATCAACTCGTCGTCTCTATTTGCTGATCCAATAATCTTAAAATCATTGATGTCCAAGCGGGCACCACAAATCTGAGAGTGATTCCGAATATTTGAAATAATTCGGGATTGGACAATCTGCAATTTTTATGTGAGTGAGTGATGATTTTAGTATTCTTAATATTAATTTCCAGCCTTGAGGATGCATCATGTGATGTGAAACGTCGGTGTAATAAACGATACTTGTGAAAGATACATGCCTTTACCTCTTCAAACCTATTATAATATATTATATAGTAATATTATATATATATATATTATATCTATATAAATATATATATATATGATCAACCTATATATATATATATATATATATATATATATATATATATATATATATATATATTAATATTTTGATATATATATATATATATATATATATATATATATATAATATAATATTTTGATATATATATATCTATATATGGTATTTTTTTATTTGCAATGTAGTATTCTCTCTCTCTCTCTCTCTCTCTCTCTCTCTCTGCTATATATATATATATATATAATATTATATAATTATATATATATATATGTGTGTATGTCAAATATATATATTATATATTATAAAATATATATTGTATGTATAATTATATATAATATATATATATATATATATATTATATATATAATATATTATTATATTATATACATATATACCTGTTATATATATAATATTATTAATATATATCATATATTCTTATATCTATATATATATATATACATATATTATATTTATATATCTATCATATATAATATATATATATATATATATATATTATATATATATATATACACATATACACGCACACAACATATATTTGCTTGCCCATTTTATGAACGCCAGAAACTTTTGATATGAATTTCAAAGGATAAAATGATCGACTTCTTCATAATCCAGCACAGACACTTATTCATCATTCATAAATATGCTTATTCATTATTCATGGCTTTGCATTACATATTCATAGGCGTTTATCAAATTATTCATAGGCATTTACGTACGTCAGTCATAAGCCTATGATTATACATTCTTCATGACGGCAATTGTATATCATTCATACACTTTCCCTCATACGTTATTCAAAGGCTTATTCGTTTATGGCATTCAGTGAGTAATGTTTTTCCGGATATGTGTCCAAGTTAAACATTCACAGAAAATGATGCAATTATATATTATTGGTAAGTAGTTCATAAGTCAAAGTTTTTTAACTTGGAATTTATATAAACAGGTTCAGGCGTTCATATAATCGCACACACATACACACACACATATATATGTATAAATATGTGTGTGTATAATTATATAATGTGTTTATATAATGTGTATATGTATGTATATACACATATATAAAATATCTATTCATAAATATACTTAGATAAATATGTGTATGTGTTTTTGTTTGTGTGTACATGTGTGTGATGAAATACCCGGAAATGGCAGTTGAATGTGGCAGTCAATAATAGATTCTGTCTCCCTCCCCAACCCCCAACCCCCCAACCACCCCCCCCCCCACAAAAAAAGGGGGTTTGTGATGATACTGAACACTTTTTCATGTTTCAATAATAGTGTACTTTATCCTTTTGACATGTTATCGCCAATGAAAGAGCCGTGGCTTGATTGCTTATATATACATACATATGTATATGTATGTATGTATATGCAAATATATATATATATATATAGTATGTATATATAAATATTTATAAATATGGCATATATATATATAATATATATATATATATATTATATATTATATATAAATAAAGATAAAATGCCACGAAGGAAAAATAAACGAAGGAGTCTGCGAGATCTTTCGACTTAAAAGCCCTTTACTGAAGCAGATACTGACAAAAATACGAGAAAAGACAATACAAGAAGGTTCGTATAACTGACAGATAGGGATTATAAAGGGATTAGTGCCTAGAATCCGACACACCTGGAAGATAAGAAAACCTTCCCAAACAAGCATAAACAAAGGGTGCAATTAAAGGTTTAAGACAATCATCTCAGATACAATCTCCAGACAATTAAAGGATTATAGGGGTGACAGCTATTCGGAACCTGGTTAAACAAAACCATATTACAAAACATGACAGACATACATTACAATAAATTTTAATAACTCTAAGACAACTGATTTTTATTTAAGTCAGTAATTATATATTTGAGGTCAGCTTTATCTAAAATTACTATACTATTTGACTTATCAGCTTTTGTGATGTGGATAGTATTGTCCTTTTTTTTTCACGTATGCAAGCCCTACTGGATGATGATGTGACTTATAAAAAACTAACAAAAAATCCTCTTGATCAAGTCATAAAAAACTTCAATAGCATAGTGAAAAGTATCCTTAAAGATAAAACAGAACTACAAGGCAAATTGTCAGTCAATTCTCCTTCGCTACCTTACTTATATGGATTAGTCAAAACGCACAAAGAAAATAACCCTATGCAGCCTATTATCAGTACTGTTGGTTCAATTTCATATAAACTCTCGAAATATATCACTAAGATCTTGTCCCCGTTACTTGGAACCATCTCCGATTCTCATATATATAAATTCTCTAGATTTAGTTGATAAATTATACAAAATTGCTCTTTGCCCTACTGATAGATTCGTTAGTTTTGACGTATGTTCTCTTTTACTAAAGTCCCTATAGACTCTATTTTAGAATATCTTAGCAATGAACTAACTCAGCATGAATTACCTCTACCTATAAGTCACATTATTTCACTCACGAGTTTGTGCATTTGTGATTGCAAGTTTATATTCAATGGTGAATTTTATCAACAAATTTTTGGCATGGCAATGGGAAATCCTTTATCACCATTGCTCTCAAACCTGTATATGGAATTCTTTGAAAAACGACTACTTACCTAATATCATTCATATTCCTGTAAAGTGGTATCGTTACGTTGATGATTGTTTAGCTGTTCTTCCTGTCGGTATTGATGTAAATGATTTACTCTCTAAATTAAATAACCAGGTACCATCGATTAAGTTTACTCTAGAATTAGAAAAAGACAATTGCCTCCCTTTCTTAGACGTTTTGATACATAGAGAACCATTTCAATGTAAATTCAGTATTTATAGGAAACCGACTAACAACTTAACTTATGTTCATTTCTTCTCAGGCCACCATCTTAATATAAAAATATCAATTTTTTCCTCTATGTTTTTACGAGCATTGCGAATTGTCAGTCCACAATATTTGGATCAAGAAATTGAATACATAAGAAAAATAGGGAAAGATTTATGCTATCCTTCACATATATTCGACATTTGTTATAATAAAGCCCACAAAAAGTTTATACTGAAAATAACACACAGAAAGAAAATTCTAAGAACATTCTCAGTTTGCCTTATTTTAACGGATTTGAAACCATAAAACCATTGTTAAAAGCTTTTAATGTCAACCTTGTTTCTTCCTATAATAACACACTAAAAAGAATGTTAATAAAAAATGGCCCCAGAGAAAGCAACAACATAATATATAAAATTCCATGTATGGATTGTCCCTCATTCTATCTCGGACAGTCCAGCAAGGGCTTAGAAGTAAGGCTAAGCCAGCATAAATACTCTGTAAAAAACTGGGCAAAAATCTAATGCATTATTTATTCATTTAAGTGAAAACAACCACCGAATTAATTGGATTGACAGTTCAGTAATTGCACGGTCAAGAGATGTCTTAACACGAAATCTTTTAGAATCTGCTTTAATACAACTTACTTTTCAATGTAATTTCAATGTTAGTCGTGGCCTTTTTCATTTAGACCCTTGTATCTGTAACATGTTTAAGAATGACCTCAAATATATAATTACTGACTTAAATAAAAATCAGTTGTCTTAGAGTTATTAAAATTTTATTGTAATGTATGTCTGTCATGTTTTGTAAATATGGTTTTGTTTACCAGGTTCCGAATAGCTGTCACCTATAATCCTTTAATTGTCTGGAGATTGTATCTGAGATGATTGTCTTAAACCTTTAATTGCACCCTTTGTTTATGCTTGTTTGGGAAGGTTTCTTATCTTCCAGGTGTGTGGATTCTAGGCACTAATCCCTTTATAATCCCTATCTGTCAGTTATACGAACCTTCTTGTATTGTCTTTTCTCGTATTTTTGTCAGTATCTGCTTCAGTAAAGGGCTTTTAAGTCGAAAGATCTCGCAGACTCCTTCGTTTATTTTTCCTTCGTGGCATTTATCTTTATTTATTTTTTTTGGATTTATCACGTTCCTAACTTTCGTGATTCAGTTATACATATATATATATATATATATATATATATATATATATATATATATATATATATATATATATATATATCCTCTCTTTTCCCAGTTAACTTGAAAAGCATTCAGGTAAGTCAATAAGTAAATCTCGAGTTATCTAGATATGTTTCCTATATAAGTTCATCCACTGGGCAACACCCTCGTACTTCATCACAATCTCCAATTAAACAAACCTTCCGCGTACTGCACCATTTATCCAGCGATGTCTGTGTGTTTTTTTCATTTATGCATTTGTAAATTCTTCGTCTTGGCATTCTTCTTCTTCTTCCATTTATTCACTTCTCTCTCATTCTTTTTATGCAAAGTCAGGATCTTAATTTTCCTCTTTATTCCTTGAGGTCTCTCTCTC
>NC_061104.1:22289246-22299246 GCF_015104395.2 Macrobrachium nipponense
AGCGACGTCGTGTAATGATAATGACGAAGATGACGACGACGCGAGACAGCGTAGACGGCGTCATTCTATTTTTCTTTTTTTTTTTTGGTGGAGTGGGTTACATTTATCACGATCTCTGGAGCGTAACGGGAAATTCGTCAACAAAGCGTTTCGCAGACTGCCATGACTGACCTACAACTGCGTTGACGGAAGTGGGGCGGTTTATTGAGCGATTTATTTCAGTTTGAGATGCGATGCGATGTGATTTGTTAAGAGAATGTATGAGTGTATATATATATATATATATATATATATATATATATATATATATATATATATATTTTTTTATAATCTAATATAAATATATATATATTTCTATACGCATATTTATGTGTGTATAGTATAATATATACATATATAGATGTATGTGTATATATTTTGAGTATATATATGTATATATATTATAAATATATATTTATAGTATATGTAAATATATATTTATACACATATGTTATGTATGTATATATAATATATACATATATAGATGTACATGTATATAGATTAATATATACATATGTATGTGTTATACATATATATACCATACAAATGGTCGGACTAGTATACAGAGATTACCAAGTTTTCGACTTATATATTAAAAAAATATAAGGTTCTGGCAGCTTTCTGCTTTTTTGTTAATTTGAAATGACTTCGTTTAAAAAAAGTGACCTATTGACTAATAACGTTTCATGAAAAGAATAATGACGCTAAAAATTATTCGTGACACAGAAAAATTTCAGAAAGGCTTTGAAGTTTAAGCTGTTTTCGCTGATGGTTCGAAAAAAGGGGAAAAAATTATTTGTGTCAATAACTTTCTTTTTTAATAATTTTTTTCTCATGAATTCTTTTTGATTACAATAAATTAAAAATAAAATAAAATATCATAGAGGTTCCCGGAACTTATTTGAATCATTTATATCTTTTTTTTTTATTTAGTATTTTTTTTTTTTTTTTGCTCTTTGGGGACTCCAATACACATTATATACATGTGTGTTTGTATGTATGTATGCATGTATATATATATATTATATATATATATATATATATATATATTAATGCTTTTTATTAGTTAATTTTCTTGTTTTGTCAGCATTTGATATATATTATATATATATATATATATATATATATATATATATATATATTATATATATATATATATATATATATATTTATATATATGTGTGGTGTGTGGGTATATATATATATATATATATATATATATATATATATATATATATATATATATATATATATATATATATGTATGTATGTGTTGTGTGTATAATATTATGTTATATTGTATATATAATATATATGTGTGTGTGTGTGTGTGTGTGTGAGAGAGAGAGAGAGAGAGAGAGAGAGAGAGAGAGAGAGAGAGAGAGTCAATAAAAACAATGCAATTAGGTAATACCTTTCCTTACGCCATAACCACCAACTTCCTCTCGGCCAAAATCTAGAGCAACTGCCTCACTTACCCTTTGACTCTCCCACCCGAAATACAGACGAAATGATGTATCATCTTCCTCTCTAATATTACCAGTCGATGTAGGTTAAAGATAGAGACGGAACGCGGGAATAATTCGCTGTAATTCCCTGTAACTTGTACGTAATTACGTCACGCTGATGCTACGGAACAGCTCTGGGTCTCATCGTCGTGATGCCGTTTTCTATAACTGCCTCGCTGTCGGGGGATACTACTCTATTATTAGTTGAGCTCGCTGGTCAGTAACTCCAATTGTAATTTTTTTTTCTTTTTACGCGAGCTTTCATTCCATTCATGGAACGAGCCCTCTCTCTCTCTCTCTCTCTCTCTCATTCATGGAGCGTCTTAATTTTGTTAGACACGGAGCAACAGCTGGAGATTATAATGTTGAACAGGGCTTCTTTTATTCCAATTAACTGATAGTGACTCTGAACAGAAGCGCTATGCTTGTGACTCATGATTGGCCAGTTGTGAATATTTATGAAAGACCAGTTTATGTAAGACGTCGAAAGGCATTTTAGATATAGTTTCCCGTAGTAAATTTATTAAATATATCGAAGATCAAAAGGAAAATGGGCAGTGTTTTATATTTTATATAAATTAAATACACGAAAAGCATAAAACGTCAAAATATAAGTATAAAACATTCTTTATTTTATCGCCATCTGTTGGCACGGGCGATAACCAATCAGCTTCCCACGTCGACAGAGTCGCCATCTATTGGCTGAAGTTATAAATAACTTTACGAGCTGACCGCAGAGCGTGACAGACAGAAAATAGAATTGATCAGCTACTTGCTGTTCTTTCGTCTTTTTTTATTTTTTATTGCGTGTAGCCAGTGATGGATGTCGTGAACATTGAAAATAACGATATTTAAAGGTGCTGATTCTTTGAAGGTTGACTTATTATTATTATTATTATTATTATTATTATTATTATTATTATTATTATTATTATTATTCAGGCTTTGCCGAAGTCAGAATAAGTCAAGAATTGCCATTAAATTGCTGAACCGTGTTCCACAAAATTGAATGTCCACTCTACGTAGAGAGAGAGAGAGAGAGAGAGAGAGAGAGAGAGAGAGAGAGAGAGAGATTACCTTACCTTACCTTACCTTACCTTACATCTTGTTCCGGTTGCCCCAGGTCCCTCAGTGTGAGGCACCTCTAATGTCTACCAGAGTTGCTAGTACATCTTCCGGTATATTTTGCATCTTCCAATCTTGGATGGTCTGGGGTGCAGCTTAGATATTTGTCGAGCTTATTCTTAAACACATCTACGCTCACTCCTGATATATTCCTCAGATGAGCTGGCAACGCATTGAATAGACGCTGCATTATCGATGCTGGTGCGTAGTGGATTAATGTCGTGTGTGCTTTCCTTATTTTTCCTGGTATAGTTTTGGGCACTATTAATCTACCTCTGCTTGCTCTTTCTGATATTTTTAGCTCCATGATGTTTTCGGCTATTCCTTCTATCTGTTTCCATGCCTGAATTATCATGTAGCATTCTCTTCTCCTTTCTAGACTATAATTTTAAGGATTGTAGTCTTCCCCAGTAGTCAAGATCCTTAACTTCTTCTATTTCTAGATGTAAAGGACCTTTTTGTACCTCCATTTGTGCAATGCCTTTTGATAGTGTGGGTACCATATCATATTGCAATATTCAAGTGGACTACGAACATATGTTTTATAAAGCATAATCATGTGTTCAGCTTTTTTTGTTTTGATGTGCAGTAACAACATTCCCATTTTTGCTTTACATTTTGCCAATAGAATTGCTATTTGATCGTTGCATAACATGTTCCTATTCATCATCACACCATGGTCTTTAACTGCTTCCTTATTTTTGATTGTCTTATTATTAGGTCCCCTATATGCATATAGCTTTCCTTCTCTGTCTCCATAATTTATTGATTCAAATTTATCAGAGTTAAATACCATCCTATTTACCTCTGCCCAATCATATACTTTGTTAAGGTCTCTTTGTAGCACGTTCCTATCTTCATCACAAGTAATTTCTCTACTTATTCTTGTGTCATCGGCGAAACTACTCACTACCGAGTCCTTAACATTACTGTCTATGTCTGCAATCATAATAACAAACAGTAATGCCAGTAATGCAGCTAGCACCGTACCTTGTGGCACACCGGATATTACCTTAGCTTCATCCAATTTCTCATCGTTTGCAATAACTATCTGTTTTCTGTTGTGTAAAAATTCTTTTAACCATCTTCCTACTTTATCCACTATATTATGTTTTCTAATTTTCTTCGCTAATATTTTTGTATATGTTTTCACGGTGGACTAACAGTTGGGTTTGTGTACTGTTTCCGTGTACGAAACCATGTTGTCCTATATTAAACAAATTACTTTTTATTAAATGTTTCATAATATTTTTCTTCATAACCCTTCCATACACTTTCATGATATGTGATGTTAGACTCACAGGCCTATAATTACTTGCCTCTAGTCTTGATCCACTTTTGAAAGTAGGGGTAATATATGCTAATTTGTACTCATCATAAATCTTGCCTGTATCTACACTTAATAATATTGCAAGTGGCTTTGCGATAGAATGAACTACTTTCTTTAACAAAATAGCAGGGACACCATCAGGCCCTGCTGCAGCTCCATTTTTAATTTCATTAATAGCCTGCACAATATCAGCTTCATTAATGTGTATGTCTGCTAAATATTCCCTATTTTCATCCCTTACTTTTATATCATTATCTTCATTATCAATTCTGGGGTGAATTTTCTCCTATATCGTTCTGCCAGTATGCTGCATATTTTCTTTTTTTCATTCGGTAATCTCCCTTCAATTCTTAGAGGGCCTATTTCTATTCTTCTTTTATTCATCTTTTTCGCATACGAGTACAATAGATTGGGGTTTTGCTTGATATTTACTAGTGTTTTTTCTTCCAAGTCCTGTTTTTCATTTTCTTTTGATTGTATAATCTTTAGTTCTGCATTTTCTATCTTACTATTTAGTTCCATCACTTTCCTTGCATTTTTTTCTTTTGCAAGACCTTTTTTCACTTCCTGATTTTCTGGAACAAGATCCTTCTGTCTCTTGGTATGCATGACTGATGTTTACTTTTCTTCTTCGGTATATATTTATCCACTATTTTCTCTAATATTTTATAATATCTCCATATTTACCTTTATATCATCACTTACGAAAATCTTATCCCAATCTTTGTTTAATTCTTCATTTATTTCTGACCATTTTATATTTTTACTGTAGAAGTTGTATTTTCCATATCCTTCCCACTTTTTCATTTCTTGCTTATCTCTGTTTTCACTTGCTTTGGAATGGACTGTTAATTCTATGACATTATGGTCTGAAATACTCGCATTATAAACTATTATTTCTTTAACATAATTCACCTCGTTCACTAATACTAGGTCTAAAGTATTTTCCTTTCTTGTTGGCAGGTGATTTGATTTATTTGTTGAATGTTGTATTCTAGTAGTATATCTAATAACTTTTCGAATTGCCTCTTATCTTCTGCACTACTATTACTCTCTTTTTTATATGTACAAATACAACCACAATCTCTTACCACTATTAGTTCACATTCTGAGTTACTATATTTCTCATATATTTTTCCTTGTTTTTTGTCTTTCCCATATATCGCGGTTCCCCCTTGATTCCTATTTTTTCTATCTGATCTATAAGTTTGGAACTCTTTTATTTGATCGTGATTCCCAGTCTCTTGGGAATACCAGGTTTTTTCACTTATATTCATTATATCTATTTTCATTTGTCAATTTGGTTTAGGTTCTTCTTTTACAAGTACTCTATTTTTCTTTTTGAGTTACTCATAACTAAACCCTGCACATTCATCACTATGATGGTTTGCGTGTTTTCTCCTTCATTTAATATGAGTAATAATAAGGATTTTCATACGTCTCTTTCCTGTTCTGGTATGTTGTTCTTTTTTTCATTTCCAGAAATTCTGACATTAAAAAATCCAACTTTTCCATAATATTTGATCTTCCTTCATCATAATTATTCATTTTGTGTCTGAATCTGCAATTTTCTCCGTTTCTGCAATATCCTCTTGCATCGTAAATACAGTATTTATCTCTTGAGCTGTATCTTGGAGCTGATGCTTGGAAATTCTTTGCGGACACTCCATATCGCGGTGATGGCTTACTTTTTTCCTTCATCTCATATTCTTTGTTCCTTTCTTTATTTGTTTCTTTCTTATTTTGGATTTTATTATTTGATTGATTATTTAATTGATTTTGATTCATGGCTACAGGGTGCATATATTTACATTTTTTGTCGAACTTACATCTTTCCCTTCTTTTAGGATTTTGCATATTTTTGGATGTAGATCTCTGCAATCATCCTCATGGCTGTCTAGGTATGCACATTTACCATAGATTTCATAATTGTGACATACCTTGTTTGTAGTAACATCTTTCTCCGAATCTGCAATTCCCTTTTTTCAAAAGGGTGCAGACTTTGTCTTTCTTGTCTAATTTTTCCTCTTTCCCATCAGTGTGCAGATCTGGGTAGAACCTCTTCGGGATTTTCTTTTGTGTTGTCATGTCATAATTTATTTCTTCGTATGTATGCTGCTTGAATACCTCATATGTAGTATCAATGGGTATATCTGCATCCATACTTTTATCTTGTTCTTTGTTTTCCTTATTTTTTCTGTCATTTCAGTTTTGTTTACTTCTCTTCTCTTCCATTTTCCTCGGTTTCAATAACCTCGTTGTTGCGACGCCAGTAAGAACTAACAAATCAATCAATCCGTTTTCCTCTTCTTCTTCTTCCTCTTCCTCTACTTTTTCATCCTCAACTATTTGTACATTAAGTCTTGATTTAATAACATTGTCTATCCATGATAGACATGTGTCTATCCATGATAGACATGTTGAGCAAAATATTCTGGTATCCTTACTCATATCTTGCATTACTTCAGCACATTGAGGATGCGTCGGAATGTTGCATGCAGAACATTTTCTGATCAGGTTTTATAGATTAACTATGCTATACCACACCTTACACAGTTTGCATGCTTTTGGCCTTCTTTTTCCTATTGCATCAATTAGGATATTCACAATGTTCACCTTATTCATTTTCTATGTTGGAATATGTTGATTGATGTAAATTTTCTTTATGAGTCTCTTGACCACTTGGATTTTATTTGGAACTTCTTCAATTATTTTCAAGATGTTTTCTGTTTATTTGTTCCAGTTTGAAGGATCATATCCTTCTAATATGTCTATGAATGCTTTTGTATCTTTTTGGTTAGGGCTGTTGTTGATCTCATAGATGAGAAATGCCAGCTCTCTTCCTGCTACCTCATCGTATTGTGAATCTGCTAAACACGCTAAATTTCGCCATTTCTTACCACAGTTGGAACTTACTGCCATCTTGATCTGATTTACAGTATTTCACTTGATAAACTAACTTAGTACATGCTTTATCCTACTATTTTCACACTAATCTTATCACCGACAGTTCACGAACACTTCTAGATATTTTTCAATTTCCAGACGTATGTTAAACGCGTAGAGAGAGAGAGAGAGAGAGAGAGAGAGAGAGAGAGAGAGAGAGAGAGAGAGAGATAAATGCCTCAAGACGATACCGTTATGAAATAAATATGATTGATTTTTCTTTTTTATACAACTTAACCACAAAGTCCAGAATAAATAGATTTGCCAGTTTGAATCGTTCTAGAGATGACTTGCTACATTAATATATTCCCGGATCTCTCTCTCTCTCTCTCTCTCTCTCTCTCTCTCTCTCTCTCTCTCTCTCTCTCTCTCTCTCTCTGAAATTGCAGTTCTCCACGCACACTGTTGTCTAACTGTTCTGACATCATATCGTTTAAAAATAGTTTCTTAGATTTAAATTATCTATTTCAATTTTACCTAAGGGGCAAAGCAGCAAGTATTTTGTAATTTAGATAATCTAAAATGATTAGTTTTGAATGTAGGAATACCAGTTACTCGAGACAGAAAATAAAAGAAAATATTGAAATAGAAATTATATACGTGCATATATATATATATATATATATATATATATATATATATATATATATTATATATATATATATATCTATATATATATAGATAATATATATATATATATATTTATATATATATATATATATATGATATATATATATAAAATTATATATATATTATATATATTATATTATATATATAGATAGATAGATATAATTTATTTATTTAATGGCCGCTAATGTTAATATTAATAAACATATTATAGTCCAAAGTGAAAACAGATGGTAATATTCCTGACCACGAAAGAAAAGTAGAAAAAGGAAACTCTGAAGTATAAATGAAATATCAATATATAGCAAGATATAATGATACTAATGTTAATATTAATAGAAAAACATATTTGAGTCCACATTGAAAAGAGAAGGTATTATTCCTATCCACGAAAAAGAAAAAAAAAGAGAAAAAGGAAATATTGAAATATAAATGAAATATCAATATATAGATATAGTAATACTAATGTTGATATTAGGGAAATACATATTTGAGTCCACAGTGAAAAGAGGTGGTAATATTCCTGACCACGCAAGAAAAAAGAAAATATTGAAATAAAAATAAATTGTTAATAGAAATAAAATAAAATATAAATAGAAATCAAATATTATTAAATGTTAATATTAAAAAAGCATACTTTAGTCCATACTGAAAAGGTCAGAAAATAATCCGTACCTTCATCACCAAACGTCAAGAATAAAGAAATATGCAAATGGTCTTTGAGGACGTTGAAGGCAGTACACACAAAAGGATGGGTTGCGAGATCCTACGAGATCCTGCGCAGTAGGACTTTGCATAATGAAGGTTGGTAGATTAATGTGGAAATAAGGAAGATTTCTCTTGTCAGATAAAAGGTTCTTCTTCATCGCTGGGTATTTCCAGGTTTGCCGATTAGCGATTACTTGGAGATACTAAGGAATGTGTCGTGGTAAGATATATATATATATATATATATATATATATATAGATAATATATATATATATATATACATATACTATATATATATATCATACATAAATGTGTATTTGTAATAAAAATATATATGTGTATATAAAATATGATATATATACATATGTATGTCTATATGTGTGTGCGCGCGCGTACAATGTTTCAATGAACGTTGATAGATTTAAATCCGTACGCACACTCTTACAAAAGTAGTTATGTAAACTTACATGTTATATTCATACGTATATATAATGTGTATGTATATATTATATACATATATATATGTATATGTATGTATAAATACGCATATAAATTAGCTATATCCAAGCGTTTATTTTAATTAATATACTAAATACACATTTCCAATGTACCTTTCCATTTTCTTCTGTCTTTATAAAAATAAGCGTGAATCATTTGACGCAGTCCTCGGTAATATTGGTCAGTGACATACAGAGTCGCCAACCTCACGTGGAGAGAGAGAGAGAGAGAGAGAGAGAGAGAGAGAGAGAGAGAGAGAAGAGGAAAATACATGTTTAGAGAGAGTGGAAGAAGCGGATGAAGGTCACAGAAAAGGAAAGCTTGTGGTGGAGAGAGAGAGAGAGACGGAATGCTGGAGGTAAAGAGGAGAAGAAGGAGAGAGAGAGAGGAATTGCGGAAGTTTAATTGCAAAAGCATCCCAAGCGTGATGTCATTACCACCCACCTCAAAGCAGCGGTTGCAACTGGAACATTCCTTCTGGAATTTCGTCATGTCCTTGGAATCCTCATCTGTCCCTTGGAGGGTACGATGTGTCCCGCCTGTTTGATGGTGCTGTACGTCCACCCGATTCTCTCTCTGTCTCTCTGTCTCTCTCTCATTAAATTATTGAGAATCATATGCCAATGTTTTTATGGCTGCTCTCTCTCTCTCTCTCTCTCTCTCTCTCTCTCTCTCTCTCTCTCTCTCTCTCTCTCTCTCTCTCTATGAATCTATGAATAAATTACAGAGAATAATATGCAAAAGGGTTTTCAGACTGCTCTCTCTCTCTCTCTCTCTCTCTCTCTCTCTCTCTCTCTCTCTCTCTCTCTCTCGGAGAAATCAACAGGAAGGCCAAGGGGTCACGGCTGATTTGATCAGCGGATGAAAAGATAGGCTTATATTGAAAGGCAAGAACAAGCAGTATATTTTCCCCCCCTTTTTTTATTCTTTAATATTTAGACCAGAGGTCGTGTGTAGCATGCATAAATAAGTTTATGAATGCGTATCTTCCTTGGAGAATGTGTAACATGTATACATAGGTATAGATAAGTTCATAAGCGCATCGTATATCATCTCTCTTGGGAAAGTGCCTTTACTAATTTGAGATATTATATATATATATATAATATATATATTAGTATATATATATATATATAATATATATATATATATATATATATATATATATATATATATATATATATATATATATATGTATATATATATATATATATATAT
>NC_061104.1:22303219-22315719 GCF_015104395.2 Macrobrachium nipponense
ATTCAAGTTTTACGTGCTGTGCTACTCAATTCCGGTTCACACACAGGGGAGATGTCCCCCCCCCTCCCCCCCCTGCTCTCTCTCTCTCTCTCTCTCTCTCTCTCTCTCTCTCTCTCTCTCTCTCTGTACGGGTGTACAGTACATGTGATTGAAGTACTCAGTATTCATTTCTGGTCTTTTCCTTCATTCACGTTTACGCTTCTTAGCGTAAAACTCTCTCTCTCTCTCTCTCTCTCTCTCTCTCTCTCTCTCTCTCTCTCTCTCCAATTTTACTCTTACTGGGTTAAGGATTTCCTTTTCATTAATTACGACATGGATTGCAGATATTCTCTCTCTCTCTCTTCTTCTTCTTCTTCTTCTTCTTCTGACACTGATGGCAAACGGAGGAGAGAGAGAGAGAGAGAGGGCGGCACTCCCTTCTATTGCCCAAAATACGGGTCGGAATTATCTAATGCAGCTCCTGCTTAAACGGGACAATTTATTATTGGAGGCGTCGGAAGCCACGCGCGCCTCCTAAGGGGAATTGAATTCAATTATTCCGACGGGAAAGAACATCAGTGACTTCAGTTATATTCCGACGGGATAAGATATCAAAGACTTCTATTATTCCGACGGGAAAGAACATCAGTGACTTCAGTTTATTCCGACGGGAAAGAGCATCAGTGACTTCAGTTATATTCCGACGGAATCGAATACCAAAGACCTCTCTTATTCCGACAGGAAAGAACATCAGTGACTTCAGTTATGCCGACGGGAAAGAACTTCAATGACTTCAGTTATTCCGACGGGAAGAACATCAATGACTTCAGTTATTCCGACGGGAAAAAACATCAGTTACTTCAGTTATATTCCGACGGGATAGGATATCAAAGACTCTATTATTCCAAAGAGAAAGAACATCAGTGACTTCAGTTATATTCAGACGGGATAGGATATCAAAGACTTCTATTATTCCAAAAAGAAAGAACATCAGTGACTTCAGTTATTCCGACGGGGAAAGAACATCAAAGACTTCAATTATTCCGACGGGAAAGAACCTCAATGACTTCAATTATTCCGATGGGAAAGAACATCAGTGACTTCAGTTATTCCGACGGGAAAGAACATCAATGACTTGAATATTATTCCGACGGGAAAAGAACGTCAGTGACTTCCTTTATTCCGACGGGAAAGAACATCAATTACTTCAATTATTCCGACGGGAAAGAACGTCAGTGACTAATTATTCTGACGGGAAAAAACGTGGATAAAAAACAGGCGCGTGGTTTTAGACGTGGTGACTGGAGTCGATTGTAGTATTGAGAGAGAGAGAGAGAGAGAGAGAGAGAGAGGGGGGGGAGACGAGAGAGAGAGGAGAGAGAGAAGAGAGAGAGAGGAGAGGAAAATAATCAAGTTTTTATCTTTTTAAGAGCAGATGAATCAGTGAAAGACAAAAATAACTAGAAATAGTCTCCTAGGTTTAAGTGCGTAGAGAGAGAGAGAGAGAGAGAGAGAGAGAGAGAGAGAGAGAGAGAAATAATCAAGTTTTTATCTTTTTTAGAGCAGATGAATCAGTGAAAAGACAATGACTAGAAATAGTCTCCTAGGTTTAAGTGCGTAGAGAGAGAGAGAGAGAGAGAGAGAGAGAGAGAGAGAGATGAATTAAGACCTCTGAATAATTTAAAACTGCAATAAATAAAGCATGTTTACAAGATTTATTTATTAACAAATGCAGTGAAGTCACAGGAGAGCGTACATGCACGGAGGAGAGAGAGAGAGAGAGAGAGAGTCTCTATATGAGGTCGAGCAGGGAAGGTATTGTTGTGGGGGGTGGGGTGGGGGCGGGTAGGAGGCGCAACACTTCTGGCGGTTGTTTTCGAAGGCGAAGACGTCCTTCATTCAGTGTGCCACTGGAAACTGTGAAGTACGAACCGAGACACTCGCCGTCTCGCTCTCTCCCTGGAACCACGCTGGAATCCAGCCAGTGCCGTTTCTCTTACGCCCTGATCCTAGCAGCGGTTTGTTTTGCGTTCGTCTGCGATTGATTCCAGTGATTAGTTTGTGATTGATTCCAGTAATTAGTTTTGTGATTTCTCCTTCTTTGGATTCTGTATTCCAGTGTTTCTGCGTTCCAGAAATCCATCCTCCCCCCCCCCTTTTTTTTTTTTATTAGTTTTGCGTTCGTCTGCGATTGATTCCAGTGATTAGTTTTGCGTCTTTCTGTTCCAGTGATTAGTTTGTGATTAATTCCAGTGATTAGTTTTGTGATTTTTCCTTCTTTGGATTCTGTATTCCAGCGATTGCGTTACAGGAATCCATCCTTTTTTTTCTGATTAGTTTTGCGTTCGTTTGCGATTGCTTCCAGTGATTATTTTTGCGAGTTGTCATTCCAGTGTTTAGTTTTGGGATTACTTGATGTTTGGACTCTGGATTCCAGCGTTTCTGCTTTCCAGGAATCCACAACCCAGTGTCGATTCCTTTTACGCTCCTGAGTCCAGCGTTTTTTTTTTTTGTTTTTTTTTTTTTTTTTTTTTTTTTATTTTTTTTTTTTTTTTTTTGCGATCAATTCCCGTAAGGGGGGGGGGGATTTCCAGGAATCCACAACCAGTGGTCGATTCTCTTACGCTCTGATTCCAGCGTTTTTTTTTTTTTTTTTTTTTGCGATCAATTCCCGTAATTATTTTGCGATCAAGTGCTTAGTTCTTCTAATATGCTCGCTTGGATTCGTAATTCCAGCGCTTAGTTTTTCCAGCAAGCGCCCTTTTGATTCTTAACTCCAGTGCTTAGTTTGTCTAATACTTGTGCTTAGTTTTTCCATTATCCGCTCTTTCATTCCAAATTCCAGTGCTTAATATTGCCATCACTGGCTCCCTCATTCCAGAATTGAGCTTTGCGATCTCCTGAACGTTTTCCCGCCTGGAAAATCTGCTAGTGAGATTGAAGCTATCAGTAGAAACAAAAGTAAACAAAAATTCTGCTCTGGAAAAAAAAAAAGTTGTGCTCTGAGGGGAAAAAAAAAAAGTTCTGCCTGAAAAAGTTCTCAGACGATGTCTTTACCTCTTTAAAGAACTTCGAGAAGGAGATATAAACTTGAGCGAGTGACTGTTTACAGTTTTTTGTTTTTTTGTTTTTTTATTAAGTGGTTGCCTCAATGGTTGCATGGAAGCAATCTCTGGCCGGAGTGGGTGGTCGTAACTACCATTCCGAGGATAAGGTGTCTTGTTGGAATTTCATCCAAGTTGAGTATTTGAGTGGTTTGTATGTGTAGCCCTGTATTCTATTTATTTATTTTTATTTATTTATTGACTTTGCATCCTTACATTTTGTTTATTCAGTTACCGATTGGTTACCAGTCTTTTTTTTAAGGGAGTTTCGTGTAAGTTATATATTTGATTCATTCCATTTTGAATAAATTTATTCTGTATTTTTTTGCCTTTATGTCCTTGTGGATGTATGCGTTATGTATGTATGTGTTATATACATACATATATACGTATAATTATATATACTATATATATAAATATTATTTCTATATCTATACCATCCATACATATATATACATATTAATAATAATTATATATATATATATATATATATAGATATATATATATATATATACATACAGACCCATATATATCTAAATATATATATATTACTATATATATAGTATATATATATATATAATATATATATCATATATATATGCATATCCATAAACACACACACACATACATATATATATATATATATATATATATATATATATATATATATATATATATATTATATACTACTACATCATACATAATTACATACATACACAAGTATGCACGCGCAATCCATTACGCAAATCACAGCATCAGACACTGTCACTGGGTAATAAACATAATTTATTATCCAGTAAATACATTACCTAAAGCACAGGTTCCCTTGTGCAGACTATTACTTTTTCTTACAGGAAGTTGATAATCCAGGACACATTATTCTCACGATATTTTTTTTTTATTTTATCTTTCCTGTAAACTTTTTTATTTCCAAGAAACTGAGATGAGTCATCTTTGGTGGTCTGTTTATTTTGAGTGACAAGGATTTTTTAAAAATTTATTTAAATTTTTTTTTCTTTTGTTTTTCTTTTGGGTGTTAAGAAAGTAAAATATAAGAGTTGTTGAAGAGTGGCAATTTGAGTTTAAGAACACTTTCTATAAGTATAATTTTAGCAATTGATTGATAGAATTTGAAACTTCAATTCAACATTTGAATCACAAGATAAAGCTATTCTCATACTTCTATGCTGTTACCGAATATAGTTCCGACCCATCTCGGTCTATTTTACATCAGGATATCTAAAGCCTATCTTTTTATCTTTGAAAGAATCAATCTTTGGCAGGTATAACCTAATAAGAACAAGTGAATTACCAGTATACTATCAAACGAATCGGTCTTCAGAAGGTCTTGTTATAATAGTAGTTAACTGTTCACCTTTAGAAGAATCATGCTTTCAAAGGTGTAATTTAACAAGGGATTAACCTGCTCGCCATTCAAAAGAATCCCTCTTTCAAAGGTGTGATTTAGCAAGTAATTAATGTGTTCACCACTGAAAGAATCGTTCTTTTAAGGCACAGATTTAACACGAACCAACATACCACATATTATGACCACCCGATTCCCGGGGAATAAAGGAACGTCCCGAAGGGTGCTCACTTGCTGTCCCATTACATTTGATATATAACAAGGTTGACCTTGAGGCGAAAATGCATCCTGGGATATATTATCCCTACTACTTAAAATAGCGCGTGACAGGTACGCCGCGCACGCGGAGGAATTCGTCTCTCTCTCTCTCTCTCTCTCTCTCTCTCTCTCTCTCTCTCTCTCTCTCTCTTCTCTCTCTCTCTTTAACGGCGTATTCATAGGTGGTAGATAAGTAAACATTCCTCTCATGCAGTGGATTGGATGATTGTGCGTTTGTTATTGGCGTCGTTGGAGTTAAGTAATGGATTGTTTTGAGTCATGGGATTATTAGTTTATATATGTGTGTGTATATATATATATATATATATATATATATATATATATATAATATGATATATATATATATATATATATATATATATATATATATATATATATATATATATATATCATATATCTATATTATATATTTAAATTTATTATATATATTACGATATATCTATATATGTATATGTATGTATAAACTGGCGTCAAAAGAACGAAGGTCCCTGGTGTTTAAAAATAAATTTCTCTGGCCTGTTTACTTTGGAAGTATAAGAATATCAGAATTTTAAATCCTGGAAATATTGAGAGAACAAAAAGTTTTTTGCACGATGACCGTCCTATGAGGTACGACCATTACGTAACAGATCTTGCAAATATGATAACACCTCTTTCCTTGAACAAACTGTCAATAATATCCGTCATTGACCCGTCAATGCAGTTTCTTCCTGTCTTAAATTATCGTTGAAAAAAAGGTCTTTTAAAATCACGAAATTTAAGCAACACTGCTTATTTATGCCACATAAGGACTGGTGAGATACGCGCTAAGCCTTTTTCTCCTCAAGTCTCGCATTGCAATCTAATGGCTTCTTAGCGTGTGAGTCTTAAACCTCTGAGAGAGAGAGAGAGAGAGAGAGAGAGAGAGAGAGTATGTATTGCTTTTGTGTTCATTCCTTTGACGTGCGTTGATGTATGCAATTCTTATTAAAGGAAAATGTTTAGGTAATTTTTCTTCGATGTTAATTATTCTCTGAAGATATTTTTTTTATTAATACCGAAAATATAAACGAATAAAGAATATGTCTGATTTATTTATTATCTAGAAATAGATAGATATCTATAATAAGCTTTACGGATGATATTGGAATGCATTTTGAATTATTGAAATATTAATCCCTACAAAGAACTCAGACAGATATCAGTAAAGTCGGTTTACAAATTACTCAGCAGAAATATTCTTTTTATTACATGTATGTTTTTAATTATTTGTGATAAATATATATTCGTTTATAAATGTGTGGCAGGTCTCGTTTCATTTGAGACTTTGTTCTCGCTACTTTTTTTTGTGGACAAAGTCGCTTTTTATGATTAATTTTTTCATTTTTGTCAGTATCAAAAGAAACTGTTCTGAGCAAGCGAAATTTTTATCCCATATTCGTCAGTCTAAAAACAAAATACGTCTTTTAACAGACTGTCTCTGATTTCCTTATTATTTATACTTATGCTTCCTTTACTGTACAACCCGTCATTTTAGTTTTTAGTTCCTGTAGAGAAATATAATTTTGTAGGAAATAAAAATCGTCATAAATTCATTACTTGGCAACCGAGACATTCAAGGACGATGCAGCATTGTACTACTCATATTGTTCTCATGCAAAACGAGTGAGTGTTCCTTTTTGCAAGTATTTTATGTAGATGTTCCATAGGCTATGATTATATATATATATAATATATAATATATATTAATATATATACTACTATATATTAGATATATATATATATATATTATATATTATATATATTATATAGTATTATGTTAGTTATGGGCATGTGTGGATTTAGCAATGTGATACTGAGTACACCTCTCTCTCTCTCGCTCCCCTTTGCACACAGGTGCGTGATACATAAACGCATGACACATCGTTATACCAAACGGAACCTATTAACGACATAAGCTTATGCCGGAGCACAGACCGTTAAGGTGTTTTCACGCGAGTCTGCGCAATGCCGGACATTGCAAGGATTGCACAGGGGTACTGGTGGGAATATTTTGGGAGG
The DNA here is from genome assembly GCF_015104395.2 of Macrobrachium nipponense. Taxonomy (NCBI): domain Eukaryota; kingdom Metazoa; phylum Arthropoda; class Malacostraca; order Decapoda; family Palaemonidae; genus Macrobrachium; species Macrobrachium nipponense. The sequence continues at coordinate 22,309,988 of NC_061104.1, forward strand.
TATTTGGTTGTGTGGGTTGGGTATTGTGAGGTTTGGTATACGTAGTACCCTGTGCTGTATGTTTTAAGAACTGTTTACCGAATACATCTGGGTAATAAGGGTCATTACTTCATAATGCCTTCCCGATATAGACATACCCAGACATGTTTTTCCCATACCCCGGGGTATTTAACATGCCGTGGGACGTTTTCTCACGCCCAGAGATATTCTCTCATACAAAGGGCATCTAACATACCCAGGCACATTTTCTCGTGCCCAGAAAAGTTCTTCCAAACCCCAGGACATTTAAAACGCCTTGGGAGACATCTTCCATGCCCATAGATATTCTCCCATACCCTGCGATATCTAACATGCTCAGGGACATTTCTCATCCCCAGATATGGGTATTGAACAGGCCGAGGGAGACGTTTTCGTATAACCTGAGGTATTCTCCCATACCCTGGGATATTTTAACTAGCCGAGGGAGACGTTTTCTCATGCCCAGAAATAGCTTATAATACCCTGGGATATGTAACTTGCCCAGGGATATTTTCTCACATTCCCGATACCCCTGGGTATGTAACATGGCAAAGGATATTTTCTCAGATTTCCAATACCCCGGGGTATGTAACATGCCAAGGGACATTTTCTCAAGTCTCCGATACCTCCGGAGTATGTAACATGCTAAGAGACATTTTCTAAAGTTCCCGATACCCCAGGGTATGTATGATGCCAAGGGACATTTTCTCAAGTTGCCGACACGTCAACGGACACTTTCTCAAGTTTCCGATACCCCTGGGTATGTAACATGCCAAGGGAAATTTCCTCAAGTTTCCGATACCCCCGGGTATGTAACATGCCAAGGGAAATTTCCTCAAGTTTCCGATACCCCTGGGTATGTAACATGCCAAGGGAAATTTCCTCAAGTTTCCGATAACGGGTATGTAACATGCCAAGGGAAATTTCCTCAAGTTTCCGATACCCCTGGGTATGTAACATGCCAAGGGAAATTTCCTCAAATTTCCGATACCCCCGGGTATGTAACATGCCAAGGGACACTTTCTCACGCCCACAGCCATTTCCTCATACTCAGGGAAGAAAGGAGAGTTTAGAAAACGTCTTGTGTACTTTACAGGATGTGGTTTATTCGTGAGTACGTCGTTTCGACGGAGAAAGGGAGGAACAACGTCAGCTGTGCTCCTGAAGTCACGTTTTTTTTTTACGTCACGGAGTTTGTTTGTGTGTTTTTTTATGTCCCATTGTAGCAGTAAAAAGAAGAAAAACCCTGTCGTATAAAGACATGGGACTGATATTTATTTGTTTTCTATATTTTTCGTTCTTTTTAAATGTCTCATCGTAGTTAGAAAAAAAAAAAACTTGTACAAAGATACAATACTGATTTTTATTTCATTTCATTTATTTATTTTATTTATTTATTTATTTATTTATATATTTATTTTTTGTACTGTTTAAATGTCCAATTGTAGCAAAAAAAAAAATCTTGTCGTATAATGAAATGTGTGTATGTATGTTTGTGTATGCGCACGTTAGTTCTGTATTTTCCTGTTTGTCCATATCTATATATAAGGTACCTTAAAAAGTATTTTTTGTGGTTTTTTGTCAACTGGTGGGCCCTGGAGTAGCTGACCGAATTCTGAACAGGACCCGAAATCAGGATTTATATCTTTAAATTTATTCATCAATTTATTTATTGTATTTTTCATTTATCTCCATTTTGGGAAATTATTCACTCTCTGAAGTCTTCCTTTATCGACATTTGTGAACTTGCAGTGTCATATCGAGCAAGATTGCTTCGTATTATGCCACCAGGAAGAGTGATTATGCATAATTCACTTTCTGTCGATATTAGAAAGTGCTTTTATGGGAAACTGAAGGTATCAGACCATCACGAAAGCTTGGGAACTCATATTCTGCTTGCACGTGAAAGTCATATCTAAACATGTGAAAGGTTTTTGACTGCATATACTATATATATATATATATTATATATATATATATATATATATATATATTATATATATATATATATATATTTAAATATATTTACTCCAATTTCTCACGAGAACATTTTCTAATATCGAAAGAATGTGAATTATACAATTTTTTTAAGGCAGCTATTTGAAAGTTCGGCTGTTCATCATCATTATCATTGTGTTAATATAATTATTGATAGTATTATTATTCATATTCAGTATTATCTTAGTTACAAGTAGTAACTAATGTTAGTATTTTTATCTTCCTTATAAGCGATATGATTATTAATAATCGTAATTATTTATATTATTATTCATATGTATTCAGATCTTAGTTGCAAGAATTGGTTAATATCAGTATTTATATTATGCTTATAAATAATATAATTATTAGGGCCAGAAGTCTGAAGGGAACAAGATTTCCCTTACAACTGAGCAAGGTAGCTTGTACACTTTCTTATCTGACCTTTGTCTTAAGTTATCATACACTCTTATTTCCGTGTTTCGTCGTAATTCATGCGGCGTTCTGAGAGGAATTACAAAAGTTGTAATTACTTTAATAGCCCTGGTAACGAAATCATGATTTCTTTTGCTTATAAAAAAAATATAAAATAATAGAAAAGAAAGTTGCATTTTGATCAGTCTGTGATATTTCTGTTTCTAAAAATGGGTATGTTTCTATTAGTCGGGAATGGAAGGTGTTGTATGTAATTAATGGTAAATGAATTATTGTAATACTATATTTGTGTTGGAGAGAGAGAGAGAGAGAGAGGAGAGAGAGAGAGAGAGAGAGAGGAGAGAGAGAGAGAGAGAATGATGCAACTTGTTAATCTTGATTTATGGATCTCTCCCAAGTTTGACATTGCAGTCTGAGAGAGAGAGAGAGAGAGAGAGAGAGAGAGAGAGAGAGAGAGAGAGAGAGAGAGAGAAGGAAGTATAGTTCAATAATAAAAGATTAAAGGATAAAAGAACGAATGGAAATACACAATAGAAAAGTTATTCATCGACCTTGGCATTTAATACATGTCTCTATTGAAAACATCATCTAGAACTACAGTTCTCTCTCTCTCTCTCTCTCTCTCTCTCTCTCTCTCTCTCTGTAATTTCAGCATCTAACAATGACCTCTGAAATTGACTCCCTGCAATGTGGGTCAGTGTTAGCAGAGGTGACTTTGACCAGACTTGAATCTTACCTGGACTGGCTCCCTCCCCCTCCCCCTCCCCCTCCCCTCCCCCCCCCCTCCCCCTCCACTTGGAAGTATACCTCCCTCCCACCCAGTCCTCGCCCACCCTCCCACCCACCCACCAATACAAAGCTTCAATTTTCACGACAGATTTTTTCTTTTTTTCTTGTGCCCCTGGGCGCTACAAGTTCTCTGGTTATCTTGGGGCAGAGAAACGCTATAAACATCTACTGAACCAATCAGTTTTTTTTTTTATGGCGATTATGTTTTTTTAAGGTTAGTATAATATATAGGTAGATGAGTAGTGTTGGTATCGAGTGACCCAGATTTATTTAGATTTTATAAGGTTAGTAAATTGATGAATCAATCAATGCGTTTTTTTACTATTTTTAAGGTCGGTTTATAGATGGGTAGCTTTTTTTTAAGGTCATCAAATTGAAGGGTATTTCTCGCACCTACTGACCTTATCAAACATCTTTATCTTTTTATGACATTCAATTTTATAGGTCAGTATTATTGATTGCTAGTTTTCATAACTGCATGATAATATAGACAAGGTTTTCCTCAAACTTGGTTAAAAAATGAATGAATTTTGTACAGCGATATCGATTAGTCTATTCGGTGCTTCTATTTGGCTAACCTTATCATTTTATTTTCTTTCACTACTGGCAAGATACGAACGTTTGATTCACTACTAGCAAGATACAAACGTTTAAATTCGCTATCCGATGTCCATAGTGATGGCAATAAGGAAAAAATATAACACTAAGGCTAAGAGTCTTTTTAACAACGTGATACCTACTTAAAACATACAAGCATTCTGCTTGCCCACACTCACGGCCATTGTACGAGAAACAAAATAGCTATCAATACGAACATATATAACATAGAAACAGCTGCAGTAGCTCAGTGCCTTACTGGTCACGGTATAGGCCAGACTGATACAGACCTCGGTGCACTGGAAAAGTTGAGGATTTCTTAACCGTGTTCCTTGGCCTGTGCCTCAACGTAAGATTAATTTGCATAGTTGGGACGAGTTTGATGAACTGAGCCAGCAGTAGGTGTTTGGACTCTCTTTCAGGAATGCTGGAGTTCAACAGGAATTTGGCATAGGTGATAAAAAGAGAATAGACGTTTTGGAATTGTGTGTTTTTTTATTGCAGTTCTGGAATCTTATGTGGATAAAACACGGCTTGGAACGTTTTTTGTTTTCTGCAGTTTTATCAACGGGATAAAACCTCAAATACGTCGTGGATTTGGATGATCAAACACGTGTTGGAATTATATATTTTTTTTATTCATCCTGATATTGTTTTTTTTTTTCTATCCGTCACGGGATTGTGTTTTCTTCCGAGAATTTTATCCTGTTGACAAAACATGTCTCGTTGATCTTTTTTTTTCGATTTTTTTAAACAATTTCTAACAAAGCCATATAGCTAATCTTGGCCCGAAGTCTTTTTTTTTTTTTTTTTTTTTTTTTTTTTTTTTTGCTTGACAGTTCTTTCTCGAATTATAAAATATATTTGTAGGCAAAGTCCTTTTTTCAGTTGAGTATTATTAAGGCCACAAAACAATTTTTTATTGATTATTTTCATTCTTGTATCAGTCCAGATTTGGACGTTGTGTTAAAATACGACTTAAATGTAAGTAAATATATTTATATTTTCAAATTTTGTATTGAGAATAAGATATGTCTTAGAGAGAAAGCTCAATTTTTTCTTTGCAAAATTTTCCATTTCCTTAAAATGATTTGCTAATTATTTTAGTTATATTCTTTTCGTTCGAATTTCACCTTGAGAATTATAGAAGGAAGCAATTAGGAAAAATTAAATGAATATTTTTTTTTTATTAAAATAACGATGTTTAGAAAGAGAAAAGTTTCTAAAAACTGACGAGAAACATTGTGAAGAGAAATTTGAAGAAAAAAACTTGAAAATACCGCAAACGCGAAGAGCCAGCTAAGAGAGAGAGAGAGAGAGAGAGAGAGAGAGAGAGAGAGAGAGAGAGAGATTGACGGATGAAACGTAGCTCGGTGTCAGCCGCGGGAACTAGAGCGATTACGACGCATCCGCGTAAAAAGGTTGAATATGGATGAGTCATCCTTCAGCAATAGAAAACGGATGTCTTATGTGATTGTTTCCTAGGACACGTCTCTCTCTCTCTCTCTCTCTCTCTCTCTCTAAGGATGTTTGTATATCATACTAATTCGAAGATGACTACCTGGCAGTATAGTGATGGTGTTAGCTGGGATCTGATAGCTGGAAAGTATAGTTACAGTGATCTCTGGAAAATACAGTGCAAAGGGATGATAATAATAATAATAATAATAATAATAATAATAATAATAATATGATGTTGAGAGAGTATAGCTATGGTGATAGTCATTGATTGCACTGATGGTAATAAACAAAATCTATCGATGGTGATTCAGTGAAAATACAGTGACGGTGATAAAAATCTGATATTACCGTATTTGAAGTAATGATGATGATTTTACGGAAGATCTGTGATGGTGATAACTGAATTTTGAAGATAGTGATAGTCATAGAAAGAACAGTATTGCGTGTTCTTATGA
>NC_061104.1:22320719-22333219 GCF_015104395.2 Macrobrachium nipponense
CCTAAAAAACAAAAAAACAAGTCTTTATTTTAGACTTCTTTGCCTTTTTTTGAGACTTTAGCTCAGAATGTTATGTGTTTCATTTCATATGGTGATATATTTTGAAGCAGAGACTTAATTTAAGGTTTTACTTATTTTAAAAGGAATCTATTCCTTTTTCACTCATACTTTTAGTCTGTTTTGTATAGTTCTTATGTATAGTTATTATTTGTATATTATTATGTGTTGGGTGTGGATGGAAAAGGAGAGATTTTTATATGTGCTGACGGTAAAAATCGACAGCCGATATCATGTTGACCAATGGCGGTGTCTGAGCATGAGATTCCGCCAATCAGGATTATCCTTCAAGATATCAGCTGCGGAAATTTACTGTCAGGAAAAAAAACCTCATAGCCTTAGATATACTATGGAATTGTGCTGTTTATGTATGATTCAGATATCACGTTAATCAGTTGACCTTTTATGAATTAATAGCTGTTATATTGAAAGCGCGTTCTTTATCCTTTTCCATCGATGACTCAAAATATTATCAAAATATAAACATGTACTTCTACCCTGTTTGCATGTTTAACAAATGTGTCATAGCAGTAGTGTAATGCAACCCTACTGTAACCGTGTTTATTACTGCATCCGTCCTTATTGACTCGCATTGTGCTAATAAACAAAACCCTTTTATGAGTTGATAATCTTGGCTGTTCGTGATATTGTTGTTGACATGGCTAATGGAACCCCTGTTTTTTTTTTAACATCGTATGCGCTAAATATGTTTTTTTTTTAACGCTTGTGTAATGAACGCATGGTATGAGAATGTCATAGTTGCAAGTCATGTTTTTAACGTCTAATAACAGAAAGCTTACTTAGCTGAGTCCGTGGTTCGTCTTCCACAGCAGTCAGTAGGTTCTTCTTCGGATAAATGCTTCTCGTCTAAAGAAGAACCTGCCGAGAGCGTGGTTCGCCTTCCACCGCAATCAGTAGGTTCTTCTTCAGATGAATGCTTCTCGTGTATAAAGTATATATGAAAAGTTCCTTGTGTAGTATAGTGCCAGTGCCAAGTCGTGCCATATTTGTTAAGGTAAGGAGTTTTAACCAGTAAGCTAAAAAAAATATATTTCTTTAACTGAATGCGTTATAAAATTACACAATGGAGATGCTTCTTAATGAAAGAAATTTAAAATAATTCTTAATGTGAAGATTGATTCTTGTAAAGACCCAAATTGCCATAGACTCTTATTAGTGTGGATAACTCTCTCAGCTAAGTGAGCCCAAGAACACGATGTTGTTGTTGTTGTTGTTGTTGTTGTTTTGTTGTTTTTCTCGAATGTGTTTGGCGTTTCGACTCAAATAAAAGAAAAATCTATCTTTGGACGATGCTCCAGCATGGGGAGTGTGTTATGAATTTTTAATATTTTATTGAAATTTTTGTTTCTTTAGTTTTATTTGTAAATACTTTCGTGCAGTGCAGTCCGTCTGTCGCCTCTAATTTTTCATTTCGTTTATACATTCATATTAGGTCTTGCATAAGTTCTCTTATACATATTGATTATACATTACGTGACTTCTCTTTTTACATTTTGATTATACTTTGTATATCTTCCCTGTTACTTTTTTTTATCGTACATTGCATAGTTTTTCTTTTAAATTTAAATTATACATTGAATAGCTTTCTTTTATATTTTTAGTTATACATTGCATAACAAATTTTTTTACATTTCAATTATACATTGAATAGCTTCTATTTTACATTTTAATTATACATAGCATAACCACTTTATTTTACATTTCAGTTATACATTGAATAGCTTCAATTTTACATTTTGATTATACATTGCATAACTATTTTTTTTTACATTTTGATTATGCATTTACGTCTACATAAACTCCACATAAATTCTCTGACCATAAACATTCACACGACACTACAAACGATCTTGGTGGTTCTGTCATAGTCGCGTTGTGTACGAGACTTGTATGTTGCTCGTTTCTCTCTAAATTTTATGATATTTTGTTGTTATCTGTATCGGTATTCGCTAAGGCTTCTCCACAAACTATCTACATATACTGTAGCGTGATTTTGTATTCTCGGTAGACTGAGATTGAACTAGGACGTGTTGTTGTATTTCAGGTAGCTTATAAATGATAAATGCGCATTTTTTCTCTCTCTGTCTAGCTTTTTTTTTCTAATTATTAACAATAATAACTTTCAGTGTAAGAAAGTAAAAAATAATTCACTTGATTGTACATTGTTTACATGATATTAAAACATACAAACACTTTATATATATATATAATATATATATATATATATATATATATATATATATATATATATATATATATATATATAAACTTCCTTATATTGGGCAACTTAAATCCATTCTAATAAAAATACTGAACATTAGGTCTTGTATATGTTAAAATGAACTAATTATTCATTTTATTTAATTTTGTGTATAAAACGTAAACCTGTATACTAACTATTGAATAATACCCATTGAAATATATATATATATATATTATAAGAATATATATATATATATATGTATATATATATATATATATATATATATATATATGTATATATATATATATATAATATGTTTATATATATCTATATATATATATATATATATATATATATATATATATATAGATATATATATATATATTATATTGAAAACTTTGTGCGAAGACTTACAATTTTTTTATGATTTGAAATAGATTTTCAATTCCATTAACATTCAGCTTTAATATATGTAAAATATTTTATCGTTGATTTTAAGATTTTTCCGGATGGATAGATTTGTAAACGTGCGTTTTCTATTTACCTCCATCTCATCAAATATTGAACTAATTCCTATATACGATTTATATAGAAATTATTACCCTTCCTTGCAATAAGGACATTTGTTTTGTAACTCGGCAATTACGTAGTTACATAAATATTCGTATATTCACACGTCATATCTGCCAAGAGCAAGCCATATAAGATTACAATTCCCCTGTATTTCTGTAACTTACGTAAAAGGTCATTGCGTGTTACCTATAATATTTGACCTTGCGTAACCGCGTGACGTCCCGCGGACGTAACGGGGCGTAACGTAAGCGTAACAGGAGATGAGGTAAGAGCGTTAATGAAGAGGGCCCAGGTAAGATAAACACCTTTATCGATTCGGTGATGCAGCAGAGCTTAGTCAGACCTAAGGCCTAGTGGGTAGGGTTGAGAGTTGCAAAACATTTTGTTGGTTTAGCAGTTAAAGATGGATGGGACAGTATATATCTCTGAAGGTTGGTTACGGGATGAGTTTCAGGAATAGCAAAGAAATATATCTGTGATTGACAGATTAATACAAAATTGTTATTATTATCATTAGAAAACAATTGCTTAATTGAATGATCCGATTCATGAATATATATCTATCTATCTATCTATCTATCTATTATCTATCTATTTATCTATCTATCTATCTATCTATCTAGATAGATAGATAGATAGATAAAGGAAGTAAATTGTAAAATACACACATTTTGATATATATTCTGCCAATCCAATATATATATATATATATATATATATATATATATATATCTATATATATATATATATATATGTGTGTGTGTGTGTGTGTGTGTGTATATATATGTGTGTGTGTGTGTGTGCGCGCTCATCATCACACAATTAAAAACAGCCCCAGACAACCAACAAACGAGATAACATTCCAAAATGCGACTTCGAAAGCGCGGCCCCCCCCCAAAAAAAAAAAAAAAATCAATCACCGAAAGTTTTGCGCTTTAATGGTAATACATTTCGGCGCCGAATGCTAATGAAGGGGGTTTGGGGGCACATTCCAATGTTTGTACCCCCGAATTCCCTGCCATTATGCCCAATGGTGGTTCCCCACTCTCTCTTTTGCATAAAACGACATAAGCGCCAGTAATGAGTCTTAGTTCGTACAGATTGCGTTTGTTGCTGCGTAGCGAGAGATGGTTTGTTAAAGGGAAGGACACAGTGTTTGTTTGTTTGTTTGTTTGATAGCATGCACGTGCCCTCACACAAACATGCATACACACACCTATATATAGTGTGTGTACATATATATATATATATATATATATATATATATATATATAATATATATATATATATATATATATATATATATATATATTGAGCTTGTGACATTTTAAAATTAATTTATTTAGTATTGCTTTCAAATTTCGGTGTCAATTTGAATTCTCTCTCTCTCTCTCTCTCTCTCTCTCTCTCTCTCTCTCTCTCTCTCTCTCTCTCTCTCTCTCTCTCTCTCTCTTAATGAGATTCATTTCTTTATGTTCAAGTTTGTTACTTTTTTTTTTCTCTCTCTCTAAATGACACCGAATATTCATCGTCATGATTCCCTAGATTTGGAGTAATTATAAGTAATCTTCTTTTTTGGGGAGATTTACCCCAATAAATCCGTCTTAAGATCGTGATTTATATGAATCATGATTCTCTTGAAGTGGCGAAGATTCATATTAAAGATGCCTTAGAAACACTGGAATCTTAATTTCTTAATTACAGTAAAGTACATCATATTTAATATTATTAACTTTAGGAAAAAATCGAATAGAATTTTTGTGTGATACCTTGATGTGATGGCTCTTGTATTCTGTTCCTCGATTACTCTCTCTCTCTCTCTCTCTCTCTCTCTCTCTCTCTCTCTCTCTCTCTCTATGTGCGTCACACCCTGATATCACTTGTATTCTTTTCCTCGTTTAAGTTCCCCAGTCCCCACCCCTTCTCTCTCTCTCTCTCTCTCTCTCTCTCTCATCTCTCTCTCTCTCTCTCCATTCACATCATCCTTAGCATGACTATTATTTCTTTATGCTCCTTCCACCTTTGATCAACACCCCCCTCATACCTCAATCCGCCTCCTCTCCTCCTCCTCCTCCTCCTCCTCCTCCTCCTCCTCCTCCTCCGCGGGCTCATTTATCAAGGGCCTCTTTTCATCCTGTCTCGCAAAAACTCGGGAGTGCGATAATTGTTGGCGTAACCTTGGGCGCAGACGATTGTCATTCTCTCTCTCTCTCTCTCTCTCTCTCTCTCTCTCTCTCTCTCTCTCTCTCTCTCTCTCTCTCTGCTGTTTATTCATGTTATATTATCTACCGAAAGAAATTCCTACTCTCTCTCTTTGTCACTTGATTCTTTATTGCTGTTATCTCTATCTCTCTCTCTTGATTCTTTACTCCTCTCTCTCTCTCTCTCTCTCTCTCTCTCTCTCTCTCTCTCTCTCTCTCTCTGAGGGGATAGGATAATCCTTGGAAAACGGATACAAAAGACAAAAAAAAATAAACAAATAAAACAAACATGAAATAAAACAGAAAGCAATACAACCCTGACATTTATTTTGGTAAATAAGTCGGTCATTTTTGTCATTTGTTCATTTTCAGTGAACATTTTCTCATCTTATATTATGTAGCTGGGTATGGGCGTATAAATGTCAAATGTTACAAACATTTTCATATGAAAACATTTGGAATAATGTTTGCCCTGTTTAATACGTGGCTTTTTTTCTTATAGGGAAATTCTTTAACCATGTTAGTGTTTTTATTATTATTTGTATATTGGAACATTATTATTAGCAAATGTTAAATGTTAAAAACATTCCAAAATGAAAGACTTTATATTTTATATATTGGAAAATTATTTGCAAACAAATGTTAAACGTCAAAAACATCCCAAAATAAAGACATTTGCAAAACAAAGGTTGCCCCGTTTATTGCGTGACTTTTTCGAATAGGAAAATTCTTTAACACTTTTTAATAATTTTTTTATTATTGAACGCTTTTTAGCTAATGAATTGGTAACCTGAGCTCATTTCAAAGTTGACGCCCTTATTATCATGCGATGCAAAGTAAAGATGATTTTGGAATTAGCTCAGTGGTCTAGTTCATAATAATAATAATAATAATAATAATAATAATATAATAATAATAATAATAATGGAGCAATCCGATATCACACAAACAAAACATGCAACATGGCTCCAGGAAGTCAAGGAAGAAGAAACAGGGAGAATAAAACAAAGATTCACAGAGATCACGACAGACACAGTCAGACACCAACTAAAGAAAATGCCAAACTGGAAAGCCCCAGGTCCCGATGAAGTCCATGGATACTGGCTCAAAAACTTCAAGGCCCTACACCCACGAATAGCAGAACAACTCCAGCATTGATCTCAAAATCATCAAGCACCCAAATGGATGACCACAGGAAGAACATCCTTAGTACAAAAAGACAAGAGTAAGGGAAATATAGCCAGTAACTACAGCCTATCACCTGCCTACCAATAATGTGGAAGTTACTAACAGGTATTCATCAGTGAAAGGCTATATAACTACCTAGAGGAGACAAACACCATCCCCCACCAACAGAAAGGCTGCAGAAGGAAGTGTAGGGGCACAAAGACCAGCTCCTGATAGACAAAATGTAATGAAGAACAGTAGGAGAAGGAAAACCAACCTAAGCATGGCATGGATAGACTATAAAGAAAGCCTTCGACATGATACCACACACCATGGCTAATAGAATGCCTGAAAATATATGGGGCAGAGGAAAACACCATCAGCTTCCTCAAAAAATACAATGCGCAACTGGATACAATACTTACAAGCTCTGGAATAAGACTAGCAGAGGTTAATATCAGGAGAGGGATCTTCCAGGGCGACTCACTGTCCCACTACTCTTCGTAGTAGCCATGATTCCATGACAAAATAAGTAACTACAGAAGATGGATGCCGGCTACCAACTCAAGAAAAAGAGGCAACAGAAATCAACCATCTGATGTTCATGGACGACATCAAGCTGTTTATGGTAAAGAGCATCAAAGGAAATAGATACCCTAATCCAGACTGTAAGGATTGTATCTGGGGACATCAGGATGGAGTTTGGAATAGAAAAAATGCGCCTTAGTCAAACATACAAAAAGGCCCAAAGTAACGAGAACTGAAGGGATAAAGCTACCAGATGGGGAGCAACATCAAACACATAGATGAGACAGGATACAATAGCTGGAATAATGGAAGGAGGGGATATAAAACACCAAGAGATGAAGGGCACGATCAGGAAAGAATATATGCAGAGACTCAAGGCGATACTCAAGTCAAAACTCAATGGAGGAAATATGATAAAAGCCATAAACACATGGGCAGTGCCAGTAATCAGATACAGCGCAGGAATAGTGGAATGGACGAAGGCAGAACTCCGCAGCATAGATCAGAAAACCAGGAAAACATATGACAATACACAAAGCCACTACACCCAAGAAAGCAAATACGGACAGACTATACATAACAGAAGGAAGGAGGGAGAGGACTTACTAAGCTATAGAGGACTGCGTCAACATTGAGAACGAGCACTTGGGGCAATATCTGAAAAAAACAGTGAAGACGTGCTGGCTAAAGAGTGCATGGGAAGAAGGACTAAAAAATAAAAGTAGACGAAGACCAGAAATATACAGAGACAGGAGAAATACAGACAGAACAGAGGACTGGCACAAAAACCAATTGCACGGACAATATATGAGACAGACTAAAGAACTAGCCAGCGATGACAATTGGCAATGGCTACAGAGGGGAGAGCTAAAGAAGGAAACTGAAGGAATGATAACAGCGGCACAAGATCAGGCCCTTAAGAACCAGATATGTTCAAAGAACGATAGACGGAAATAACATCTCTCCCATATGTAGGAAGTGCAATATGAAAAATGAACCATAAACCACATTAGCAAGTGAATGTTCGGCACTTGCACAGAACCAGTACAAAAAGAGGCATGATTCAGTGGCAAAAGCCCTCCACTGGAGCCTGTGCAAGAAACATCAGCTACCTTGCAGTAATAAGTGGTACGAGCACCAACCTGAGGAGTGTAGGTAGAACGATCAGCAAAGATCCCTCTGGGGACTATGGTATCAGAACGGATAGGGTGATACGTGCAAACAGCCAGACGTGACGTTTGATTGACAAAGTCAGAAGAAAGTATCACTCATTGATGTCGCAATACCATGGGACAGGAGTTTGAAGAGAAAAAGAGAAGGAAAAAATGGATAAGTATCAAGATCTGAAAATAGAAATAAGAAGGATATTTGGATATGCAGTGGAAATCGTACCCATAATCATAGGAGCACTAGGCACGATCCCAAAGATCCCTGAAAAGGAATCTAGGAAAAAACTAGAGGCTGAAGTAGCTCAGGACCTCATGCAGAAGAGTGTGATCCTAGAAACCGGCACACATAGTAAAAAGAAAATGTGATGGACTCCTAAGGAGGCAGGATGCCAACCCGGCGAAAACCCCACACTATAAATACAACCCAGTCGAATTGTAGGACTGTGATAGAGCAAAAAAAAAAAAAAAAAAAAAAAAAAAAAAAAAAAATAATAATAATAATAATAATAATAATAATAATAATAATGATGATTTGACCCCACTTTATTATGCTTTGTAAAGATAGCTTCGGAATTAGCTGAATGTGTGCGTTTTTGATATATATATTATATTATATAATATATATTATAATATATATATATATATAATATATGGAATATCATATATGAATGTATATTTATATGTATTATTTCAGTCAGTGCTCCATTTAGCTCAAGGTAGTAGGATCATAATCCTCTTAGGTTGCCTCATAACACAAGTCAGGCACTGGGTAGATTTGGTATTCTCGTCCTCCTCAGATTTTCCCAGAAAACAATATTTTTTTGGTCGTTTCTCTCTCTCCTGTCATTTTAGGACCTTGACTAATTAAGGCCAGGAGATCGCCCATCCCTAAGGCCTCCATCGTAAAAAAAAAATATTTATTATTTCAGAATATTTCCCCTTAGCAACATGAAGCCTACATCGCCTTGCCTTCGATTCAAATAGCAATTTGCAATTGCAGATTAAACGTATGCGCACAGTCCGCAAATACATAAATTACAGTTGCACATGTTGCTCTAGTCATTACCCAGTACCTACCGGGGATTTAATTACACCTGATCGTAGCATACCCGGGTTTTATGATATTCATTTTGACAGCCGTAATCCGATGCCTTCGTCTGATCGTCGATAATTGGCGAAGCTATAATTAGAATTCGTCTGATACGTAATTGCTAATGAAATTAATGTTTTCCATTGGGAGGAAAATATTCGCATTGTATAAAAATTATATATTAATTGCTTTCATCCAGCTTTGTTAGTTCTGTTTTTATTCCAGTTGTTGTATTTCATAGTTTTTTTTTTATCGTTTTATCTTACCGTACTTCTTAATTTGTAATTTTTATCTGTTTCATTTTGTTTCTGAAGTATATGTATAATTATTCTGTATTATCAAATGTTTTTTGAGAAAGTTAATTAATTACTTAAAAGAGGATAATTGTATCTAAGTGCTTCTACGTTATTCTCAATTATCATGGTCTTCTTCAACTTCTCAATATCAGAATTAATAATTCTTTTAAATCACCCTCTTCCACCCATTCATTATTATTATTATTATTATACCGTCAAAAATTACGATAATGTGAGAGAGGAACGAGGATACAAAGTACAAAAGAGAGAACTACTATATGTGAGAAGGTGGAGTAAAGATAAGTAGACGAAATACAAATGAAGAGAAAAGATGCACAAACCATCAGTAAAGAAAAAGACAAACGTAAGTTAGTAGTTTTATTACAATACTGACGTCAGTCTGAGGGGGAATCGGACGTCAGTCTGAAAGGGAATTCGATGCCAGTCTAATGGGACTAGGGCGTCAGTCTGGATGGGAATTCCATGTAATCTGTATGGGAATT
This sequence comes from Macrobrachium nipponense, assembly GCF_015104395.2. Lineage (NCBI taxonomy): Eukaryota > Metazoa > Arthropoda > Malacostraca > Decapoda > Palaemonidae > Macrobrachium > Macrobrachium nipponense. Next base: position 22,330,528 of record NC_061104.1, read on the forward strand.
GGCCGTCAGTCTGAATGTAAATTCGATGTTAGTCTGAATGAATGGAACTGGGGCGTCAGTCTGAATGGGAGTCAGACCTCAGTCTGAATGGAAATTCGATGTCAGTCTGAATGCGACCCGGGCGTCAGTCTTAACGGGAATCGGATCGGGCGTCAGTCTGTAACGGGAATCGGACGTCAGTCTGAATGAGAATTCAGTGTCGGTCTTAACGGGAATCGGACGTCAGTCTGAATGGGAATTCGGTGTCAGTCTGAATGGGAATTCGATGTTAGTCTGATTGGGAATAGAACGTCAGTCTGGATGGGAATTCGATGTCAGTCTAAAGGTGAACTGGGCCGCTTCAGTTCCCTCATTTATCGTGATCAACAACCCGTGGGGATTCTTTCTTCCCCAGTTTTGGGGAATCCGAAGGAAGTCTCAGCTAGGGGAGAGTGACGGGATAATTGTGAATAACACCTGCAGAGAGAGAGAGAGAGAGAGAGAGAGAGAGAGAGAGAGAGAGAGAGATCCGAAATAGACGGAAGATAGAAGTAAAGAACGAGAGGAACACGAATATCCGCCGAATTGAAATACAGGAGATAATAAAAAGTTGGAATAAACACCGGAAGAGAGAGAGAGAGAGAGTCAGTAAACAGAGAAAATGGAGAAACCTCAGGATTTAAGAAACATCAGCCCAGTGAAATACAATTAAAGATTAAAGGTTATCAGAACCAAAACATTTATCGTTTTACGAAACAGTCCTTAGCGTCTTCATTTGCTACAGTCTCCCATATACTCTTCATCCCGTTTTCTATAACCATCATGACAGACTGAAGACTTATAAACGTGTTAATTTGCTGTTGTTGATGAAATTTGTGTCCATAGGTTTTTGTATAAGATTTTTAATGGTGGAGGTGAAACGTGAATGCTAATTCATGTTTAGAATGTGTAGAGATTAATGTTGACATATTTTAACACTGCCAGAATGAGCACAGCGAAAGATTTTGTTAAATTATTTTAACAGTGTATCTGAGGAACCAGTAGGCATCCCAAATTTGATATTCTTCATTGCCAGGAAGAGAAGAGAGAAAACGATTGTTAATTTTAACACTTATCTGAGGAACCAAAAGGTATTCCAAGTTTGATATTTAACATCGTCAGAAAGAGCAGAGAAAAAATTTATGCTAAATAAGTCTCTCTCTCTCTCTCTCTCTCTCTCTCTCTCTCTCTCTCTCTCTCTCTCTCTCTCTGTCCAAGCACCACTCTCACAAAATCAGAATCGATAGCAGGGAAAGGGCGTGAAGACATAATGTTGCGGGCGCTGATGGCCCTTCCAGCCCATCATCAAACTCATCCTCACCTGCCCCCTGGAAGGACCTGGATGGACCGCTGAGGGCCCACCCATTCCAGGTTCAACCCCTAACCCACGAGACCCCACTACCCCCTTCCTCCTACACCTGTCACCTACGTTGTAGAACCATGGAGAGTACGTTCATTAGCATATCGGATGTGGCCACTTCCTGTTGGGTCGGGGGAAGGGTCCAGGTCCTAGTGGAGTGTGAGTCCTTGTTCCAGGGATTGGGGGCCTGGTTCCAGAAGGATTCCAGGACGTGTTTCAGGGAGGTTCCAGGACGGTTTCAGGGAGGATCCAGGACGGGTTTCAGAGAGATTCCAGGGCGGGTTTCAGGGAAGTTCCAGGACGGGTTTAAGGGAGATTTCATGACGGGTTCCAGGAGGATTCATGACGCGTTCCAGCGAGATTCGAGATTTCCAGGACGGGTTCCTAGTGACCACCTAACAAATGGGATTTCCTTGATCTGGCACCCACCTCCTCCTATTTCAACTCCACCTTTCCTCCTCCTCCTCCTCCTCTCTACCAGCATTTCCCCATCTCCCATCCTCTCCCAACTCCTGTGATTACTCCACCGCTACTCCCCTCCCCCCTCTTTCTCCTCCCCCACCCTCAAATGCTCATCTACTTCCTGTTTTCATTTTTCCCACATATCATCATTCAGGTACCAACTCGTACCTGTTGTTTTCTCCCTAGTATGACCACCTGAAAATTATTTTTATAATGTTTTTTTTTTTGTCCTCATCTGTGGAATTCTAATTCTAATGGGAAATCGTCTTGGAATTAGAATTCTTGTCTTCCTTATTTTATATATAAAGAAATATGACTCATTGTCGCCAGCTTCATTATCGTCAATATTGCATATATATATATATATATATATATATATATATATATATATATATATATATATATATACTATATATATATATATATATATATATATATATATATATATTACATATATATGTATAAACAAACAACATTCAAGAAAATTAAACCCCCCAAAAATATTATGGTTTTACATTAGCGCATCAGACTTTTCCAATCAAGCCCGCTCGTGCGCGCGCACACACAAAAAAAACAAGAGACAGGTTCGTGGCCAGAAAATCTGTAATCAACTGGCATTGTTTAATTACTCGGTCTCTTCAACGCAGGTAACTAATCAACCAATCGACACAGACGAGGGGAATGTGATCAGCACAGTAGGATTATGCATTTGAAAGATGATTGGCCGTTCAGTGATTAATATTTAATGTGAGAGCCAATGTTCTTTTTTGGAAAATTGTTACGAATCATCTCCGGCATTATGAAGGATCTGGCATCAGATGATATTCAAGGTTCAATTACAGAATAATCGGT
>NC_061104.1:22338219-22353219 GCF_015104395.2 Macrobrachium nipponense
CATGTCGACCTAGATTCTGCATACGTTATAAGTTTTGCTCTACAATGTTCATGAGAATTCAGCATTTAATTATTCAGTCGCTTAATTTCATGAATGATTTCGTTCAAATAAATAAATCGCTATCGTAAAGATATTACCTAAAACGCTTTGATCTAATTAAAAATGGTATACCAATGCACAGTAAATAATGAAAAGTATTTTTATCAAAGTTAATTTTTCAAATGATTACAAGAGAATAATATCGCAAACTTTTAATAATATATATACACGATAAAAACACAATATTTCTTCGAATATTTGAAGAGGATTTCTCTATTAAAATCTGTCAAGGAATTATAGGGAATTTTGAGAAAATTTTAAACATATCTATTTCATATGGTACACAAACTTAGACTGTCGAAGTAACAATTTAAGAAATTCCAGTAGTCTTGTGTAGTTCATTTTATTGATTTTAACCAAAGGAGATTTATGATTTTGTTGTTAGTTGTATTCGTCAATTACCAGATGTTTTGATTGGTAAATCTTCTACTGAAATATCTTGAGCACACACTTCAAGATGTGTGCTGATGGATAATTAGGTAATAGTTTAACTTTTTTTTAATTTTTTGGTGAATAGTCTCGGTACCGGATGTTTACCTTTTATATCTCATATTATATATATATATATATATATTATATATATAGATATATATATATATATATATATATATATATATATATATATATATATATATTGGCGTGTGTTTGTGTGAGTTTCATTAGTATGGGTGTGTTTAGGTATACGGATTTAGGGCCAAAAAAATTTCGGGATAAAAAGTTATACATACATTCTACATGTCTATGAAAAAGTATGATTCAAGTACTAATAATTATATAGATAATATATATATATCTATCTATATATATATAATATATATAATATATATATGCACATATATAATCTCACTAAAAATACAAATGCACACGTGATTTGACTATTATCTGAAACCGCAAGAAATATAAAAATGTTTAAACATCGAACGACAGAGTGCCAAGTTCTTTCGCGTATTTAACACATCACATCTTCAGGGTTTAGCGTTTGGAGATTTCCCATGCTCTTCGGTGCACACATAACCTCAATAAACATACAATCAGAAGACGACTTGGAGTTGGTCACTGTTGTCCATGAAACACCTTTGGAGTCTGTCACTGTCCAAAATCACATACAGAAGCTGCCACAATCCGAGTTCTCTTTCAAAGGATACATATTCACTCCTTGCACATTTTCCACAGTATTCTTCATATAGGAAAATGAGTGAAAGTGTGATACATGTCCTCCATTTTTATAACAAAATGCATAATATACATCTGCTTCCTGTTTTCAAGTTTTTGAAGCCATGTAGTGAACTTACACAATCACTTGGGGACAAGACAACAAGTGACGAGTGAGTCAACCCTTATTGAAATTAATTATATTAATACAACTCTCGCACTGACGAGGTTTTTTCCTTTCTAAGTATATGCATTATACAGCTGATACATATGGAGTATAGATACACATACTTATATGTATTAATTGCGTGTATAATCGATGCATCGCTTCTTTTATTTTAATCGCGTATAAGATCATTCTACGACCGTCCTAAGCTTTTTGATGGTATGAACATAACAACATGGAACCATAATTTGGGTATGAGTAACCGCATGAACCTCCTTCATTAATACGGTATGAGATGAAGTCATAATAGAGTTGGGTTGAAGTTGTGGTTACTGACCTTCAGCATGAAGGGTATTGGACTGGCCTTAACCCATAGACTACTTGAAAAGTTGTCTATGCCTTAACCGAAGATGCCCCTTTCATTAAATAATTTTCAGACTCCTCCTCCTCCTCTGAATTTCTTAAGAAGACATTCTATTAAATGTGAAATTACTCTTTTTCAGGGTTACCGCATCTTGCAATAAATGATTTTATTGTATAAACTTTTTCGTGTATTTTTTTTTTTTTTTTGCATTGCTCTTCTATTCTTAGAACTAATGTCAAAACTCTTAAGACCTGCATTGGCTCCTGTCTATGCAGTCACTGTCTCACGCTTGTTTTTTTTATGTCTTCTGAGTTTTAATATAAGACTAACACAATAGTGCTCTGTTAGGTAGTACACTGATTCCGTCACCCGTTCCTGTAACTTCAGACGATTCTGACACAACAGTCATCATCCTAGAAACATACGGAGCCGACCCAGAAATCCTACGGACTTTTGAAGAAGACCACCAACTCGTCGACACTGATGACATAGAAGACCAGCATGACCCTTACTACAGGCAACAGCAGCAACAGTCTCTCAGAGTAGCCTCTGGACAGTCTAGATTTTCAAATGAAAGTGACGACGGGGAACACAGCTCACAGACAGATACCTCGACCGACACTCTGGTGTTTGATTTAGCTCAGTACGAAGGAGAGTCGCTCGCAGAGCCCACAGGACCTTACGTGGAGTACGACCTAGCTACGGGCGCTGTGATAGAATTTCCGAACGAAAACGGTGACAGCGATACGCTCAAGCGAAGTCGAGCCGAAGAGAATCCCTCCGCTTTGGAAAACGAGGACTCGTTTTTCGTGAACTTCGAAGAGGAACTAGAGAAAGCTGAGAGGCAGTACCCAGAGCTAGAGGTAGAACACTTACTCACAGAGCAAGAAGGATACGAGGAAGAAGAAGAAGAAGACGAAGAGGAGGACTCAGGACAAGAAGACGAAGAGGAAGAAGAGGAATTGCATATCATCATACCAAACATTGCAGTGAAAAGAGCCAGTGAATATCCAACAATTCAAGAGAGCGAAGAGGAAGACGACGACTCCATAGGTTCACCACCCAGAAAGAAGCTGGATTCCAAAATGGGTCAGTACTATTCAAGTGCATCGGGAGGAGATCCTTCCAGAGGGGATGTTTCAGGATCCCTTCCCTCTTCCCCTCGATCATCTGAAGGATGGAGGATGTCGATGGCCTCCACCGCAACTGTGGCCTCCACGACAACTGCGAACTCTGATGATACTGTGGCAAAAGACATGTCTGAGCTTTCATCTATCAACTCACGACTCTCATGTTTAGATGAAACTCAGGATGAAGTGAAACCTTCCCCAGCAAAGGCTCAAACTTCCAAAGACCCAAATGGTACACCAAAAGGAACACCACAGCTGGAACGTAAAAGACAAACGAGCATCAAAGATGCAATTGATGAGCTAGAGAGCATTGAGCAGGCTGCTCAAAATCTTCTGCAAAAGAGACAATATCCAGAGGAAGAGAGCGCAATGCCAACTCAGTCTCAAGATACCATCAAGATATATTTTACGGAGAAGAAAACTGTTGAAACAACTAAACACTCTGAGCACCTTGCTGAGGGGAGTGGCAGTACAAAATCCAGTCATGCAAAATCCCCTTTCAGTCCCCTTTCTCAGCATGCTACAGGCGAAAAAGGACAAACTGACACTGTACACTGTCAGAATGGCTCATACGATGTTACATGCACAGAAATAGATTCTAATGAAAAGTCAGTAGCCCAAGTATTTGCTGAAACTGCTAATATAAATGGCGAGGATAAATCTGACCAACAGGGTCCTGATAATATAATCTCTGACGACAAACCTCCTCTGCCACCATCAGCAGGCATTCAGCCACCGAAAGTCGATATCAAGCGACGCTGGTGGTCAAAGAGCAAAGAACTGCAGCCATATATATCAAGAGAATCATACAATGATGAGCGAGTTTTCAAGGAGCTTGAGAGACTACGCAGAAGTTACCAGGAGAGTGACCTGAATGACTTTCTGGACACATTAGAGAGCACTCATATTCCCGACGATATCGACGAGGCCTTCCTGCGCCAGCTTTTGCTTGACATTAAAGTTGATGTTGAAGGCGTTGATGATGTACCTGAAGAGGACATCGAAATTCCTGACATAGAGATTGTTGAGAAACCAGAGATCGCATCCCATGTTGAGGCAGAAGCTGCAGACGAAGCTCCTAGACCTTCTTCTGCGGCCGGAAAGTTTGAGAAAGTGAAGGAGAGGATTCTAGAGATGATCAAAATAAGGAAGAAGCTCAAGACTAAAGATGGTACTTCCAGCGAAAGACCTACTACTCCGAAGGAAGATGCCAGAGAAGAATCAAGTCGACCAGAAACTCCCCAGACGAGTAGATCTCAGACACCGCAGTCTTTAAGGCCTGACACACCAGATTCTAAATCTAGCAAGCCACCGAGCAGACCACACACACCGGATGTGTCTAAAGGAGAGGATTCCAAGAAAGGTTTCAATATTGCTGATTTCTTAAAGAAAGGTTCTCCAAAATACCTGAGGAAGAAATACAAAGAAAGGAAACATAGGAAATCAGATTTGATCACAACGTCCGAGAGCGAGAGTGAAGATGCAGAGGGTGCCAGAAAGGACATTGCTGCTTCCAGTAATTCCTCCTGTAAAAAAGTATCCCATGGGGAAAGTCAGTCAAGCCTCAAAGGAAGCAATCGATCCCTCAGTTCTTCTCAAGAATTGAAGAAAGAGGTTCGCTTCGATCTCGACAACGACCAGCAGATAAAAGGCTCAAATAATTCTTCAAGTTCCAAAGACCTTAAAAGTGACCCCAATAAGCCCATAATCTTAAAGGAGATAACTAAAGACACACACAGGATTTCAGGTCCGCAACTAGTCACATGCGAAGCACAGGAGCAGGAAACTATTGTTGTAAGAGAAATGGAAGAAACGACACAAGAGTTAGAGAGTGACATCATAATCACCTTACCCACTTCTGTTGAGGCTATAAATAACAGAAATGAAAACCTTCTACCTAGACTTCCAGAAAGAGCTAAACCTCCAAGAAGAAAGAAAAAGCTTATTCCAATAACAGTCGAGGAGCTCTCTGCTGAGTGCTCGGACAATACAGCATCAACTACTTCCAGTGAGTCAGTAAAAATTAATGATACAAAAACAAATGAACCTTTAAAGTCTCCCGAACCAAAGTTAGGTGAATTGACAAAGACAGATGAACCAAAGTCAGGCGAAGGAAAAACAGAAGCAAAACCCGACGAATCATCAAAGGTAGTGGAACTAAAAGCAGAGGAGAACAGAGACTTAAAAGAAACAAAGCCAGAGGACTTAACAAAGATAGTCGAAGAAAAAGAAATTAAAATAGTACAGACTACCATAATAAAATCAACTAATGTAGTTGAGGTAGACAAACCTGAATCAAGTGAAGTTAAGTGTGAGATATTCAAAATTCAGTCTCCTGCGAAGGAGGAATCTCCTCCACCCCTTCCTCCTTATGAAGAAGTTTTAGACTTGCCGAAAGATGTACCAAATACTGTAATTGTAATTGAACAGAGTCAGCTCACAGAGAAGAAAATAGACATATCTGTGGCACCTTCGAAAGCCACGGTCTCTGATGAAATAGCAACTCAAGCCCAAACAACTGCACTGTTGCATGACAAAAAAGAAGCTTCTCAAGGAAATGATGCAAAGAAACTCTCTCAAGAAAATGATGCCAAGAAACTCTCTGATGAAGATACATCTCCCCCCTGCCAGGTTACAGCTGAAGATTCTGAAGTTCCTCCTGCTGAGGAAAGTCATTCATCTCCTGCCACAGACAACATCACTGACAGTGAGACATTAGTGGCCCCACTACCTGTAACGTCTGTTGCATCAGTATCAGTAGCCCCATCTGAGATGTCTGCAATGACAATGTCTCCGCCCAGGAGTTTGCCTATTATTCAAGAATCTGTACAAGAAGATCAAACATCTTTACTTACACCAAGTGATCCAACTGCACCAGCTAGTCTTAAGAGCACTACTCCTACTTTTCCAGTACAAGAGGAAGAAAACTTCCAGTCGGTATATGACAATGTTAATCCTTTTCAAGAAATGATAGCACAGGAAGATAAGAAAACACTTGCTGAACTAGAATCAAAAATAGCTAGTGATGAGTATGTAGTCCCTGTTGTAAGAGATGTGAAGGTTGAAGTCAATTTGCCGCAAGAACCTGGTTCTGTAGATGAAGATAATAAATTGAGTTCTCCACGGGAAGCTTGCAAGAGCCCTGGATTTGAGAAGGACAAAATAAATAGCATTGATGAACTCGCAGCATTGACTGCGGAAATGTTCAACTTTTCAGGAGAGGTTGACGAAGGTGTAAAGCCATCAAAATTGCTGAAATCTCTTGAAAGACCCCGATCGGCAACACCTAAAGAAGAGAAAGTAAAGAAAACAAAAGAAATTGTGACACAAACAGAACCAGAAGTTCCTGTTCGGTCTTCATCAGTGAAAGAAGCCAAGACAAGTAACACCATCGCAATACAAACAGATCCAACCAGAAATGTTCGCATGTATGAAGCAGCATCTCAAACTGACACTGAATATGAAACAGATCTCGAAACAGAATCAGAGTTGGATGAAAACCCTGCAGTCAGGTACGATTGTAGTAAATGGCTGTTTGGATCACCATCATCATCATCATCAGAAGCACGACCAGTCCCTCCACCAAGGGACCCTCACCTACAGGAGCTGCACAAACAGCAAAAAGTACTGATCCAAGAGTTGCAGCAACAATCGGTAATGCAACAGCAGAGACAGAAGGAAGCGCCCGAAGCTCCTCCTCGACAGTTCCAGGAGAAAATGCCCCTACGAGTCGTAGATGAGCTGAAGACTGTATTAGCGGAAGCTGAAGTTTCAAGTCCTAAACTGAAGAAAACCACAGAAACTCCTCCTCGATGGGACAAAGATCTCTCGTGGGATAACGGTAGGTTGGCTTCTAATCCTACTAATAATCCTTTGAAGCCTAGCGAATCCTTAGCTGTTAATCAATCCACTAAGCCTGACGCTTCGCAAATCCCTGTACCTCCAGGCTCTCCCGTTCAGCCTAGTAGCCTGCCTGATTTTTCACTTAACCCAGTTAAACAAAATCAATCTCTTTCTTTTGTTAATGCTTACAAATCAGAGAGGAATGGAAGGTTAGATAGGCGATCGTCATCTTCAGTATCCACAGATGATCTGGCACCCATCCCTGAGGAGATGCCCCTGCCACCTGCCAGGGTAGCAGAGAAAGCAGAAGACAACCAGAACTCTCAAGAAGTCTCAGTAACAGAACCCCCTGCTGCTGATTTGCAGAAAACAGAGAACCCTGGGCTCATACAAGACAAAAATAGAAATACCATCAAAGCTAATGCACCAGAAGAAAATGTTACTACATCCAAAATCCGAGCCAATGTTTACCCCTCCTTTGGTCCAGTCCATAGAATCCCCAGAGGAAAACCTCCCGTACCAAAACCCGTGATGAAAAGGTTGACAGGTGATGGTGCTGATGACGGGTACCTGAGTGACCCCGGGTCAAGGCGCAACAATGGGAAGCACAGACATGGCGCTGCTAAATCAAAAGCCAAAGTACCTTCTAATGATGACAGGGGCTATGCAACTGATTCCGAAATTCTGATAAGCAGTGATGCTGGAAATAAGAAAACGACCGAGATTTCTCTGGAACAGACCCTCAAGCAGATGATCGACGACCCAGAACTCCCAGAACTGACTGAAATGATCAGAGCAGCCGTTGGCAACCCAAAGACGCTGCAGAGTATGTGGAAGCCCTTTGCTCAGCCGACGGATACTGCCGCAGAATTGCATGAAATAACCCCCCGTCCTCCAGAGAAGTCTTCAAGTTGCAACGGTAAGACAAGTGTGGCACTAACCCTTCCAGAGGCTGCTTCAGCTGCAATAACATCATCAGCAACAAAGTCAGAAACCTCACCTGAACCCCCACCCATTCCCCCTCCACCAGCTGAATCCGCATTTGACGAGCCCATGTCACTAAGCCCTCCCAAAACTCACAGTTTTCCAGACGAAGACGACGATAGGCCTAAAGATAAACACATGTCTCGAGATTTTGATATGCCTTTGCCGAGTGACCGTAGTATTAGCGAAGCTGACGCCTCTCTGATTAGAGAAATACGTCAGTATCATCATCAGCCGCAAGGAAACAATGATAACGATCATTGTGTTGATCAGGAAATGCCCTGCCCCTCGCACGTTGCAGTAATACCCTGTGAAATAATAACATCCAACTTGGCCTCCCATAACAACGCTCCCCTACGAGATAACTGTGCCATATCTAGTTTGCCAAAGGCCCTTCCTACATCAGCATCACCACCGTCACCGTCCCCTTCCCCTCCCCCTCCTCCACCCCCACCGCCTCCTCCCCCACCGCCCCATAAATACCCCCCTAATGCCAGGTTACCGGCGCCGGGCACTGTCAGTGCTGTGCGTGGCACCGCCACGGCAGAGTCTCTGTACCTGTGCCAGGAGCCCCATGCCCAGTCTGGTTCTAAGACAGACCTAGAACTGTCGTACCGCACCAAGCAGCAGCAACAGCAGCCAAGGAGGCCTGTCACCTGGTGCCTTCAGTACACGCCTCCTGCTGTGTTCTCAAACGACCACCAACTCGACCCTTCTTCTTCTGCTGCTGCTGCTGCTACTTCTACGGACGATCATTGCCTTCAGCAGAAATCCCCCGAGCAGTCCCCTGTCACCCATCAAGTCTCGAGGCGAAAGGGCAGGGGGCGGTCGCCCTCCTCCTCCTCCTACAGTCACTCCGCCCCGACCTCTCGTCCCGTCAGCCACGTCGGGCCCTTTTCCTCGCAGAGGTTGCAGGCGCAGGGGTTGGCCGAGTGGCTGTTTTTCGCGCGACTCGACCGAACCAATAAATTATTGAGTCAGCTGCCGTCGACTATGGAGCTCAAGGCATCGCCTCAGGTGAGCAGTGACGCTGGAGGCGGTTCTGGTGACGTGAACGGCTGTCACGAAAGTAGTGAGGTTCCTCCTGACGCAGGTAAGCAAAGAGAAGAGCCGAGGAAGACGCCCCCGTCCTCCCCTTCCCCACCTCCCCGCCCCCGCACCCCCCTCGACGAGCGTGACCCGGAGCAGGTGTGGGCCGAGCGTCGGTACCTGTCGTATTTTCAGGAACCTCCTTACGGCCGCCGTCGGCCTCCAGTCAATCCCGACGAGCAGACGGAATTGTCGCTGCAGCAGATAGAAGCCCAAAGACGCTACAATAACTACTTCGTCGGCCCCCCGAGGGGCTGCTTGACCTACGGCGATGACGAGAGAGTGTCCTCCGAACCTGACGAGCAACAGTTAGCTGCGCAGCGTCGTTACGAAGCCTACTTTCTTCCGGGACCCCCGAGACCAAGGTCACGCCCCGAGGGGGAGAAAACACCTGAGCCGGACGCCGCCCAGGTGGAGGCGCAGAGGAGGTACCTGTCTTACTTCAACGCGGGGCCAGCGACGGCGCGTTCCTCCTCCTCCTCCTCCCACCCCGAACGCACTCCGGAACCCGACCAGGAACAACTCGAGGCCGAGCGGCGTTACCTGAAGTACTTCCAGCCGGGCCCGCCACGCCCACCACCTGTCGAGAAACAGCACACGCCCGAACCCGACGCGGAGCAACTCGAGGCCGAGCGGCGATACCTGTCGTACTTCACGCCCCTTCTGAAACGCCCTCGCCCGACGTCCCACTACGAGCCCCCTTCTCCATCGGAGCCCGATGCCCAGCAGTTGGAGGCCGAGAAACGGTACCTGTCTTACTTCAGTCCGGGTCCCGCGGCGAGGCGATCGAGACCCCAGAGCGCCGTCGAAATCAACACCGAACCGGACGAGTTCCAACTCGAGGCCGAGAAGCGATACCTGTCGTACTTCAGAGGGGCGCCGAAGGCCAAGCACGCGAAGAAAGAAGAAGAGGAAGATGAGGAGGAGAAGAAGAAGAAGGACGCGGGAAAGCTCCGCATACCTCCGACGAGGGCCATGCTGGAGGCCGAGGAACGATTCCTGAGTTACTTCAAGCCGATTCCGTGCGGGGAGCCGAAGAAACTGATCGACCCGCCCGTCAGCGAGAAGGAGAAGTACCGCCAGATGCTGATCAAGGAGTACTGGAAGGCGATGGAGACGCGGTTCGACCGCAGGGAGAGGAAGATCATCAAGGTAAGCCGCCCGAAGCGAGAGCGAGTCCGGGAGACGACGCCCCCGACGCAGAGGGAGCTGGTCGTCCAGGAGTTCCTGCAGCGGGTGAAGGACCGCAAGAAGGAGAAGAACCTGCATTTCGGAGACACCGACGACGAGGAGGATGACGAAGGAGGGCAAGACGATGAGACGAAGAAGAAGAAGAAGAAGAAGAGGAAGAATGGGGGGGAGGAGGAGGAGGAGGAGGAGGAAAAGAAAAAGGAGGATATAACGCTAAGACTGGACGCGGCCTTCGGCGTTCCCCAGGGCGCCTCGGAGCCGCTGACGCCCACCATCGAGGGGGGCGGGGAAATTGCCAAAAGAATCAAGGAGGACCTGGAGTTGTTCGTGAGTCCGGAGGGTGAGTGACCGTAGTGAAGCAGATGCGTTTGAGAATCCCCCCACCCCCCTCCCCTTCCCATCAAAAACCCCTGAATACCCGCAATAGTAATCCCTCAAAAAACAAAAAATCCCTACCTGTTTGGATTGAGCTCAGGGTCTGCCACCCTGCTTGTGTTTTGACAACTAAAAAGATTTATCATTCAGAAACACATAAAAAAAAATCCTACGTCCTTTTTTGACATGACCTCGGGGTCAGGTCAGGTGACCGTAGCGTTGGTTGCAAACAAGGCCTTTGATTAGAAACTAATAGTTGACCTAACCTCGTCCGTATCTAACCTTCCATCGTCTACTGACCAGCCTACTTAAAATAATAAAAGAAAAACAAAATAGAAAACGTGTGCTTTCCTGTAGATCATTTTGAAAACGAGAGTAGTTAAAAACGTAGTTGAGTAGTTCGAAGGTAGTTGGTTAGGTCACGTCTAACCTAGGTGTGATGGAGTGCATCTAGTTAGTCCCATTTAATAAAATAAACAATAGTTTTCGCAAGAGTCACCCCATAAAAGGTGACGGGCTTTCTCCTGACGATCGTTTTGGAAGGTGTGTTTGGAGTCAAGAACTTTTTTTTTTTTTTTTTTTTTTTGGCTTTTAATCTTCGTGACTTTACATTCCAGAGCCAAACGAAGTCTTTCCAAATCCTCGTAAGTCGTTCTATGTCGTTTGGAAAGTGGAAGAAAAGACTTTTATTTGGCCTATAATCTTTGCGATCTTCTTCCATTTTCCCCTTGACACTTAAAAAAAAAAAAAAAAAAAAAAAAAAAAAAACATTAAACAGCATGCCTGGAACCATTATTAAAAACCTGACAGGACCAGTATTAGCATTATTTAACAAGGGTGGCGACAAGGTGCATCAACGCAGATAACGTCTGCATTGATCATCTGTAGTGGGTAGTGATTTCCTTTGCATGGCGTTATTATTTTATTGTATTGCAGCCATTATGTATTATGATTTCTTCGCAATTATTGCCATTATTATGAATATTGATTTGTTATTTTCGCTGTAATTGTTTAAAGCATTTATTTATTTATTTATTTTTTAACCCAACCTGATTTTTTTGTAAATATTTATTCGAGTTTTTCCCTTAAAATGTTTTTATTTTATCTTCTGATACTTTACTTTTATAAAACAATTAAATAACATCAAACAAGACTTAAGTAACACGTAAGGAGTACATGGATGATGGTATTACCACCTACAAGAAAAAAATATAATTATAGCTTTGGAATTTCTGTACCAGCTTCTGTTTTCCACCTGTTTGGTTAGATGTACCGGTTGTTTACTTTACGTAATTATCTTCTTTCGTCGTATTTATTTCTTCAGGCCTTGGTGCCTGCCGTGTAGAGAGAGAAGAGAGAGAGAGAGAGAGAGAGAGAGTCTTTCTTAGGAGAGAGAGAGAGAGAGAGAGAGAGAGAGAGAGAGTCGTCTGGTCCGTCTGTCTGTCAGTATATTGGAATTAAAGTACCTCCACATTCATCTTGAAATTGACAGTTAATAGAAAATATTCATGAATTTTGATTACCAAAAAAATGATAAATAGGAATCGTGAACTTGTGAAAAAATATATAACGATAGAAAATAATTCCTTACAATTAAAACTAAACAGATAATAGTTAAGATTTAAAAGTAATAACACTTATGACATTCGATTTTATGGTCTAAATCATTCACGGACAACCAAATTAACCCTCTGCCAAATTCGCCATGCAAGGATAACAATCATTTGGACGGTTTATAAGTCTAAGCGATGTTGTAATGAGACTTCGGTGTATAAGCCGTTCATAATGTCTGAATAACAATAACGTCTAAATAACAACAACGCCTGCGCACGGCCCGTAACGTCATTTGTTATTTGTGCGTCAGCGAATCCATTTCAAAATCACGCGTTATTTATCAACTTGCCAGTTTCAGTTTCTCGGTCGGTTTGTGCCTCTTGATTCTTCCTTTTTATCTTCTTCATCCCTGGCTATTTTCATATGGCGATGCCAAGAATACTAACCCCGCAACGTCAAAAAGAAACGTGAAGAGAGAGAGGTAGCTTTGCAGTACGATATCGGGTGATATGAGACTAATCTCTCCTTCGTAAGTTCATTCATAATAACATTAACGGCAGCGAATTGAACGAATTTACAAAATTGAAAACGTACTTTCAAATTGGCGCTCACGTGTACAGACATACACTCAT
Organism: Macrobrachium nipponense; assembly: GCF_015104395.2. NCBI lineage: Eukaryota > Metazoa > Arthropoda > Malacostraca > Decapoda > Palaemonidae > Macrobrachium > Macrobrachium nipponense. The sequence continues at coordinate 22,350,799 of NC_061104.1, forward strand.
CGCATGCATACGTACATACATATGTACATACATACATAGACACATACACCTGAGCATGCGAGCACACACCATGTCGGTGAGAGAAAGACAAACCTATACGTCACACCGCTGCCACGACGTACGAGATCGGGGAAGAAAACGTTTACAGAAAAGTTGCCAAAAATGTTGTAGGGCGGGGGCGGGGGAGGAGGGGGGGAGTTGGGCATCGTCTCAATCACGAGAGTGAGAACATTTTTCGCGATGGAGTGAGTGAGAGAGAGAGAGAGAGAGCGTGGAAGAAGTGAGAGGGAGTGTTTACTCCGGAAGTCTCTGATAACACTCCACTCCTCCGTCGCGAATTTTTCTTCCCGCTAAATACGTAGTACTCGACGGCGCGTGGTAAATAACGGCGAATAAGCCAATTGTGAGACAGATGTCGTCCTAGACGGATGTTGTCATCCCCAGTACCGCTCGGTTGCACCTGTCTGGCATATCTTTAGGGCAAGAAAAGAGGGCAAATGTCTTTTTTTTTTTTTTATGTAGTAAATAGGGTGATAATAGATAGCGAAGAGTAAATAGGGTGATACTAGATAGGGAAAACAGACGCGTTTCAACTGTATCGTCTTGCATGAGGGAGAATGGGAAATTGACTCCCGTTAATATTTCTTCCTTTCAAATTCCTGCTGTTCTACGTAATTGGATGTTTTTGAGGCCTCTTGTACATTATAAATTCTTTATAATTTATGTATTCCTCGTTTTCTTACAAAAAGAAAGAATACATAAAAAACGTATTCATATAAAAGATTCCATTCACAAGGTAAATTTAAAAGCTTATGCTCTCTCTCTCTCTCTCTCTCTCTCTCTCTCTCTCTCTCTCCGAAGCTCGCTAATGGCGCGAATGATGGAAATTTATTCTTAGGTGAAGAGGGTTACGTCACTTGCGAATTAAGACGTGTTTTAAAAAGTATCTATGGACGTCATCTTCAAATTCTCATACCTTAGATGGCTGGGCAATCCGTAGGTCTTAATTGTTTAGGCAAGAATACAGAAGGTTTAATGATCGGGGAACACGGAAGTTAGGAGAGAATTACAAAAGGAACGCTCATAACTTCGTTAACCCAGGATGACGATGTTTGATGTCCCGCTGGGTAATTGTGAGAAGAGGTCGCCTTCCGGGTGTTACAGAATCCCGCATAACCCTTTATCATACCTTATTCAACCCAGCTATTTAGTCTCCAGCGAAGCTTGAAGGGTATTACCGGCCAATCAGACAACAGGACGTATGCCAGATGCCCCAATCCATTGGCATCTCTCAGGCGTCTTCGTTTGAGGAACTTGACCTCCTGGGCGCTGGGTACTACTGACATCTCCATCATTGCCCTACTTGTCAGATGGCACTGAAGGGGGTATTTGAGCCAATACCCACTGACGTTTGTTTTATAGCTGGGCGCTTTTGTTAATATTATTCGTCTATAAATCATTTTTTTTTTCATAGTCAGTGACCATAGTTTTTGTAACGACATTTTCAAATCAATCAGAAAATACTGTCCTCTTTTGTAGTCGATTACCATAGTTTTTGTCACCCCAGTTTATGGTAATATATTCAGACCATTTGTTATATAGCCATGTTATTCTGTTTATTTTTCTTATTCTTCCATAAATTATTTAGGAAAATAATGTCGTTTTTTTTTTTTTTTTTTTTTTTTTTTTTTTTTGGTGGGGGCGGTGAGTTAGTGACCATAGTTTTTGTCACGCCAGTTTGTGGGAATAAATCGAGGCCATTGGTTTTGTAGTTATTATTTTTCTTCATCCATTAATTTAGAAAATACTTTTTTTTTTTTTTTAGTCAGTGACCTTAGGTTTTGTCACGCCAGTTTGTGGGAAAAGTTTAAGCTATTTGTACTTTAGTTTTCTTTTTTCTTGAAAAAAAATTACTTCGAAAAATACTGTCTTAAATATTTTGGCTGCCGGTGACCCTACCTTTTGTCACGCCAGTTCGTGGTAAAAAATTCAGTTCATTAATTTTTCTCTTCTTGCTATTATGCTCCTATGTCTTTTTTCTTCTCCATTTCTTCGTTTTCCTTCTTATTCTCCTTCCTTTTTTTTTTTTTTTTTTTTTTTTTTTTTACCTATTCACACCTGCTGTCTTTCTTCCTTCGTTTCTTTAGTGGTTAATAACCTGACCTCCATCTTTTGTAGAGTCGAGACGATTTTAAGGCCGTGTCGTCACCGGCACAGTTTCTGGCATATTTTGGCCCCCTGCCGCCAAACTTTGCACCGAGTGGGCCAACATTGGCGGCAGAACTGCAGTCACACTTGCGCTTGTTTGTGTGACGTCAGTAAACAATCATTAGTAACTTTAATTGAGCGCGGATTTGTAAAAAGAATAAAAAAAAAAGTCAGTATTGGGGCAGAGCTGCAGTCATACTTATTAGTTGTTGA
>NC_061104.1:22358219-22375719 GCF_015104395.2 Macrobrachium nipponense
AAGGAGAAGACAGTAATACAGATGATGTAGCGGGGGTATACATAATCAATTGCAATAATTGTGGAGACAGATATGTGGGGGGGGAATCAGGTAGGGGAATAAGGACTAGAGTCCAAGAACATAGAAGGGCAGTACAGCTTTAACTCTCAGGGGAGTGGCTATGCTAGACATTGTTGGGAAAAATGACCATAGGATGGATTTCAAAAAAACAGTAGGCTTATATACAAAAGCAACAAAATTAGTCACAGGAGGGTAGTAGAAGGTGCGTTATCAGAGAGATCAAAGTAATTGAAGGAAACAAAGGTTTTACCTCAGAAGATCCCATAAGCCGAGCTTTGATATTAAAAGAAGCTAAGATTGACCCTGCTGACCTGGAGATTAGGTTTCCTGCCCAACAGACTTTCGGTGACCACACCCTTACCACAAGGGTGAATCCCATTGAACCCATCAGCTCAGGATATCACAGCGACAAGAGGGGATTGGCAACTCTCAAGAAAAACCAGAACAGCCATCGCATAAATGACAGCACAACGAGAAGAAGTTCCAGAAGACTGCTGGGCCTTGACCCAGGCTAACATCCCAAACATCTCTTGAGAATGGGCCACAGAAGGGCCTGAAAGTACTCGAGTGTGGAGTAAAAAATTAAAAACTTAATGTAAATACTTAGAAGTAAACAAGTTACAAATTGAATTTGTGGGTTTCTTTTTCAATCGTCAGAAGAAAACTGAAAGAAGTTTTTGTTTGGTTAATAATAATAATAATAATAATAATAATAATAATAATAATAATAATAATAATAATAATAATAATATGCAATATGTACTTGTTGAAGCTTCCTTTATAAGTCAGTGGCCTTAGTCTTGTTCCAAACGAGCGTTTTTTCATATTTTGAATAATAATAATAATAATAATAATAATAATAATAATAAGAATAATAATAATAATAATAATAATAGGATATCTGTACTGTTGAATTATTCTTTGTAAGTCAATAACCGTAGGCTCGGTCCAAACGAATCCTTACATATTCACATAGGTACATAAAATCAATAATGATAATAATTACAATAACAGTAATATTAGTATATCTATATCATCAACTAACTCGACGTAACCACTCCTCACCTACGCGCGCAAGTCGGAAACTCAAATCTAAATTCGCGATCGAGATCTCATTTCCCACGTCTGTGGCGGCTGAACCGTTTTCTCTACCTCTTCTTCTTCTTGTTGGGTCCGACTCTCCTTCTGGTCTCTCTGTAAAGCTGGCGAGAGGGATGACCATTAAATGACTCCGTTTCACGCCTTAATTGTTATTTATGTGTCGTTGGAATGAGTGCAGATTGTTTCAATTTATCCTCTTTGTTATATTTAACGCTTTTTTTCGGGGGGGGAGGGTTGGCTGGCGATTGGTTTTCATCTCTTTGTTTTAAATGTATTTAGACTTTAGATATATTCTGTTAGGGGGGCTTTAGTTATTATTATTATTATTATTATTATTATTATTATTATTATTATTATTATTATTATTATTATTATTTATGCAGGGAGCAGACCTTCTTTGGTACATGCTTTGTTGAAAATTATGGCATTATTCAACGAATTAATCTTATATAAATTCTTTTCAATTCTGATTATTCGTTTTTCTGACTCAGCTAGGTTGTTGAGTAGAATTCCAATAGTTGTCATAGTTAGGATATTATTATTATTATTATTATTATTATTATTATTATTATTATTATTATTATTATTATTATTATTATTATTATTATTAGGAGAAACATCATATTTATGTATGGGTACATATATTTGAAAATATATATATGTACCCCATGCATAACTGTGATTTATTTCTCCATTTCAAGATTATTATTATATTATTATTATTATTATTATTATTATTATGTTATTATTATATTATTATTATTATTATTATTATTTAGAGGATGAACGCTTTTCATAAGGGACAAGTCCATTACAGGGGCCACTGAATTTAAATTCAAGCTTCCAAAGAATATTGTGTTCTTTTGAAGGTAATATAGGTATTACATCAAGAAGAGATCAGTTGTTAAAAAAATATCAGTAATTACTAGAACCGTTTTTTGGGAACTTGAACCCCTTGACCTGCGACGCCAGATCAATCCTATTCTGTCAGACCATCAATCAATCAGTATATATGGTTTGCAGAAACTTTAGGTTAATGTGGAATTACTGTTCTTGAATTTGGTGAATTTTTTATGGTAATTGTCTGGTAAATCTTAGTTTTTTTAACGCGCATTTTTAAAGGAGGACGTAGATACATCTTATCTCGGTTCCCTCGCATTATTTGGCGTATGTGGTATACATCCTAAGGCAGGTCTTCTGAGTTAAATTTCTCTCTCTCTCTCTCTCTCTCTCTCTCTCTCTCTCTCTCTCTCTCAGAGGTAGTCCCACTGTCCCCTTTATGAAATTACCCGTGCTTGCTTGAAAGACTTGTGTCTGGCGTGTTAGTTGGCACCTGTGCTGAATTATTGCACGGTTCGGTGAAAAACATTTGGATGTCGTGTGCTGTTGGAGTGTCTCTGGGAACGATTGCCTGTATGGTTTTTTTAATACATTTCGGAGTGAATTTGACAGTGGTTTACATACACTCACATACATACACATTATGTATATATATATGAATATTATATTATATAAAAAATAGATCAACATCACACACACACACACACACTATATATATATATATATATATATATATATTTGATAAATATATATTATATATATTTATATATATAATATATATATATATATATATTTATATCTATATATATATATATACACGTATTTATGTATACGTGTGTATGTATGTGTAATATGTGCGAACAATCGCATACCACACAGATGTGAATTTATGAACGTACACATCATCCAATGCTTAATCATATTTAGACCTCTTCACCTTTGCTCATTATATAAACTCGTGACTATTATCACTACAGTGTTGGTTTATTTTTTTATTTTTTTACTGTGTCTTAAAATTAGAGAGCTGACGTAAGAACTCCGTCACTTGTGTAAGTCTTTTTGTAAAAAATACTCTCTCATTTATGTTTTCTCCGCTTCATTTATAAGATGTAACGTAAAATACCTGGGAATGGAAGGTATATTTTATATGTGTATATATATATAGATATAAATATAATATATATATATATATATATATATATATATATATATATATATATATATATACGGTATATACTATCCCTAGATATATCATATCTAATAATATAGATATATTATATATATATATTACACACACACACACACACACATATATATATATATATATATATATATATATATATATATAGTATATATATATATATATATATATATATATATATGTATATATAAATTGTCTAGAACTAAGTGGACCATTGTAAGTGCTACGTCACAGAAGACCCTTTTAACAAATAAGCAATACAAATCAACAAATACATCCCTTTGACAAATAAGTAACTAAAATAAAGAAATACATCCCTTTGACAAATGAGCAATTAAAATGTATAAATATAACCCTTTGACTCATAAGTGATTAGAATAAATAAATACGTCCTTTGACAAATTGGCAACTGACACAATAAATAATAAATAAATAATAAATATATGAATTTATTTTTTTTTTTTTTTTTTTTAAAATATATTTATTAATATATTTATTGTGATTTATATATATTATATCTTTATTGTTGTCGTTTGCTTATTTTGTCGAAGGGATGTGTTTATTTTTTTTAATTACGTATTTGTCAAAAGAATGCATTTATTTTAACCATTATTTGTGAAAGGGTTGTATTTATTTTAATTGCCTGTGTCAAAGGGACTTATTTATATATTCTAATTGCATATTTGTCAAAGGGATGTATTTATTTATTTTAGATTATATATATGTCAAAGGGATGTATTTCCTTACTTTTATGACTTATTCGTTAAAAGCGTCTTCAGTGATGTAGCGTTTGCAGTGTTCCACTTAGATCTAGACGAAGCCGATAATGGGCTTTATACAAGGGAGTTGGTCCTCTTCCTCTTCTCTGCCCCCCCCCCTCCCCAAGGGATTTTATAAATAAAAGAGGCCTCGGCTTTTAAGCTGTCGGAAGCAATTTGTAGACTGTAGACTGCTGACCGTAGCGCCGTCTGGAGGCAGACGTAGGAAGTGATTATTGGGAAGCAGTAGGTGAGAGCCTGGTGGTTAGGGTGATGGAGATTTCATAAGTACTACTTTTGTTTTTCGCTGAAATGTTGCTCTATATATATATATCTATATATATAGATATATATATATATATTATATATATATATATATACACATATATATATAATTTATATATAATATCACATCACCGTGATTCATATATATCATTCGAGCTACAAATGTCCTTTAATATCTAATTCGCTCTACCTCGGAATTGATACATTTTCATATATGTACCGAGGGGAATTTTTAGTTGTTAATAATTTCATCCCCTCATGGAATCGAATCACCGTCCAGTGGACGGGAACGAAATCAGGACGGACAGTGATAACGCGGTTTACTGTCCGTAACTGATTTCGTTCCCGTCCACTGGACGGTGGTTCGATCCCATGAGGGGTCGAAATTATTAAACAACTAAAAATTCCCCTTCGGTACATATATGAAAAAATATATAAATTCCGAAGTAGAGCGAATAGATGTTAAAGGACATTTGTAGCTCGAAATGATATATATGGTATATATGTATATGCATATATATATATATATACATAGATATAGATATACTCTCTCTCTCTCTCCTCTCTCCCCCTCTCTCTGTCTCTCTCTATAATATACTATATATATATATATATATATATATATATATATATAAATATATATATATATATACATATATAAAACTATATATAAATATATATATATAATATTATATATGATATATATATATATATATATATATATATATATATATATATATATATATAATATTATATATACATATATATATTATATATATATATATAATAAAATAAAATATTTTATATATATATATTATATAATAATATATATGTGTGTGTGTGTATGTATGTATGTATATATGTTTATAGATATATATATATTTATATAAATATATAATGTGTATATAATTATATATATATGCATATATATATATATATATATATATATATATATATATATATATATATATCACAGCAACATCTAAACACAGAATAACAAAGCCACCTCCATTATTCTCCCAATTACTTTCCCATTTTATTTTTTATTTATTTATTAATTTTTTAAAATCTTAGACTAGCGAACCAACCCGGCACTGCCCAGGAAAACTGAATGACAGTCGATAAACCCAAGCTGACCAACCCGGCACTGCCTGGGAAAACTCTGAATGACAACCAATAAACTCTCTCTCTCTCTCTCTCTCTCTCTCTCTCTCTCTCTCTCTCTCTCTCTCTCTCTCTCTCTCCTGTTAAGATAGTTGCTTCAGTTACCTTGCCCATTATTTTTGATAAAACTGCGAGATAAAAAAGCTGACAGGTGTTTGTGCTTAAGATAAAAACGAGGAACTTGAGTTGTTGGAGTTGACACCGTTTAAAGAGTGTGTCAGTCATCGGAGGAAGGAGGGGGGGGGGGGGGGTCGTCTTGGGCAATGGGGGGAAAAAGGGAAGAAAGACGACGGAAGTCTGAAGGGAAAGAAAGAAAGGTAACGGGAATAAAATGTGTAGGAGAATATTTAATAAAATCGGCAAAGAAAACAAGACAAAATTAAGGTGATAAAAAAAAACAAAGGGAAAAAAGGGAAGAAAGACAACGGAAGCCAGAAGGAAAAGAAAGAAAGATAACGGGAATAAAATGAGCAGGGGAATATTCGATAAAATCGGCAAAGAAAACAAGACAAAAGGTAAAGTGATAAGGAAAAAACAAAGGGAAAAAAGGGAAGAAAGACAACGGAAGCCAGAAGGGAAAGAAAGAAAGGTAACGGGAATAAAATGAGCAGGGGAACGATTAATAAAATCGGCAAAGAAAGCAAGACAGGATAATTAAGCATATTGATAAAGATAAGGTGATAAGGAAAAACCAAAGGGGGAAAAAGGGGAAGAAAGACAACGGAAGCCAGAAGGGAAAGGAAAGAAAGTTAACGGGAATAAAATGTGTCGGGGGAAAATGGATAAAATCGGCAAAGAAAGCAAGACAGGATAATTAAGCATATTGATAAAGATAATGTGTTAAGAAGAGAAAAAAAAAAGACCACGAAAGCATAAGGAAAATTAGGTAAAGAAAGACTACAGAGATAAGGTAACTCAATAAAGGCTACAAAATTCCGTAGGGCAGGAAAGACAGCTAAATTGATGAGTCGCGACAGATAAAGCGATAAGGGAAAAAATGGACCACGTAAGCAAGAGGGAAATAACGAAAAAGAAAACAACAGAACAACGGAATGAGAAAAGCAGACAGCCAAGAAAGTCTGTTAAAATGGCTTGAAAATAAGACAACTTAATTGATAAAGGACATATAGCTGATAAGAGCGGATACAGATAAGTGATAAGGGAAAAATGACAAGCAAATAACGAAAAGGAAGACAACAGATGTTAAATGAGAAAAGCAGACAGCAAAGAAAATCTGTTGAAATGGCATGAAAATAAGACAACGTGCAACTTGAAATAAAAGACGTAAAAGTTACGCAGCGAAAGTGTGTGTGGGGGGAGGTACTCGGTTTAAGCAATAAAAAAAGCAGCAATAAGAAGAAAACTGCTAAAGACAATAAACAGTGAGAAGAGGAAGGGGTAGGAAAAAGTTAATGTTGTGGTCAGGACATAGTTATGTGGAGAACGTAATGTCTGCTTTTATCCTTCGGTGATTGGAGCGACTCATTTTTATTTTTGTTTCTACTTTATTTCTTATTTTTTTCGTTGTGGAGTACGGGCTTGTTCATTTCGGCTTGTAGTGGGGTTGTTTGTCTTTAATTTAAAGGGAAATAAACTCAGAGTACGGTATTCCGAATCTATGGCAAGAATTTCGTGAGCGGAAATTCTGTGAGGATAAAGAATTCTGCAGGTATCAGGAATTTTGTGATGGGAATTCTGTGGATATCTGGAATTCTGTGAGTGTCGAGAATTCTGTATCAGGAATTCTGTGGATATCTGGAATTCTGTGTGTCAGAATTCTCTTAGTTTCAAGAATTCTAGAATTCTGTATCAGGTATTCATCAAGAATTCTTTGAGTTTCAAGTATTCTGGATCAGGAATTCTATGAGTTTCAAGAATTCTGTGAGTGTCAGAATTCTGTATCAGGAATTCCATGAGTATCAGGAATTCTGTGACAAATATCAGAAATTCTGTGAGTATCAAGAATTCTGTATCAGGAATTCCGTGAGTATCAGGGATTCTGTGAATATCAGAAATTCTGTGTCAAGAATTCTGTATCAAGAATTTTGAGATTATCAGGAGTTCTGTGAGTGTCAAGAATTCTGTATCAGGAATTCTGTGAATATCAGGAGATCTGTGAGTATCAGGGATTCTGTGAATATCAGGAATTCTGTATCAGGAATGCTGTGAGTATCAAGAATTTTGCATCAGGAATTCTGTGACTATCAGGGATTCTGCGAATTTCGGGAATTCTCTGGATATCAGGAGTTCTGTGAGTATCAGGAATTCTGTAGCAGGAATGCCGTGAATATCAGGAATTGTATGAGTATATATTACTCATGAATTCTTGGAATTAAAATTAGATATTCATCTTTATTATCATCTTATTATTTATCTTTTTCTTGGTATTTATTACCTTCTTCTTTTAGATGTCATATCTCTTTATCTTCTTTTTGTTCCTCTTCCCTTCTCCCGATGTTTATCAGCTGCTATTTTCATCCTTTTCTTTATCTCTCGATTCTCATCCCGTTATCCGTATGTTGTCATTTCTCCTTCTGACGTCAAATGAAAATAAATGTGGAATTGAGAGACCCGATGACGTCAACATTTTAAATTCCCTTCAGCGAAAAAAGCCTCATTAAAATTTATTCTGAAATGATGAGTAATAACTAGAAATTCTCATCGTTAAAGAAGGTGGACAGCTGAGTGAAATACAAATACAACACTTGGAAAGTACAAGACAGACGCACGATGCATATCACAAGGCACACTGTTGGCGAAAGCATAAATTCATGCAGACTCGAACAACAGGCGACTGTTTTTATTCCACTCGCCAATTTATTTCGTCAAGGGCCTTTGGAACAAATTAAAATGGGGAATGTGAGATAAGCTTCGTGTCGGGAGACAGATGGAAGCTGTAAATAAAGATTGGAGCATCTGCCCGTGTTATTGAAGTCTCTCTCTCTCTCTCTCTCTCTCTCTCTCTCTCTCTCTCTCTCTCTCTCTCTCTCTCTCCATTTTGACTTTAGCTTCAACACTTTCAAGAGAGTTCATTCTCTCGGAATGAATTATGGGTTTGAGGACTCTCTCTCTCTCTCTCTCTCTCTCTCTCTCTCTCTCTCTCTCTCTCTCTCTCTCTCTCTCTCTCTCTCTATGTATAGGGGGAAGGGGGAAAGTGTGCGCTTGTTTAACTACGCTGAAAAATTTATAGACTGTAATAAAACATGCAGGTGACGAGAAATGGCTAATTCTCTCTCTCTCTCTCTCTCTCTCTCTCTCTCTCTCTCCCGGTTCTTCTTCTCGATTCTAATGCAATAATATATTGATGCTAGTTTATTAAATGTCTTAATTAATTTATTTATTTTTCTTAGAGAAGGTCATATCTCCTTAGATATGTTAGTGAATTTCCCCAAAGTATTAAACTCCATTTAAAAAAAAAGAGGGGGAGGGGGACGATGGTGTTGGGAATTCATGGTTCTGGGAATATACAGGAAGTCAAAGAATTCCACAGTCTGGGAGTGAATGGATGGTAAGAATTATATACCAACCGGTTGATGTACGTGTTTAGAACACGTATTATCTCAGGGATCTAGAAGCCATTTTAACTATTCAAGAGGTTATTATTATTTACCTACATTTTTGTAGAATAAATTTGTATTAAATAGGTAGATTATTTTTTGTATATGTATTATTCATCAATATCTATTTCAAAATTAGATTTAATATTCCACAAAGGGCCTCTATGCACCCAATTTGACAAGTGGAGTAACCCCATTATCGTCGCATTGAGGCAGAGTTGCCAGTTAGTCGCTAGTGTAACCGAGTAAGTTGCCAGTTAGTCGTCAGAAATAGCCACAAGGTTACTGGGTGACCTATCTTGCCGCCCACGTTCAAATACGTGCAAGCGTTTCCTGTGTGGGTTTATACACGTGTGTATATGTGTGTATACACGTTTACCCGGCAGTCTTCTTGCGAGAATAATACTCTGAATATCTGAGTATCTGTTATAGATGGTCGTATTTCTTTGTTATTGCCGTTCGTCACTTTCTGACTGGTGCGGGCCAGGTTAAGTAACTCGAGAGAGGCACCAATTTTACCTTTTAAACACTGCCCAAATATGGCACCCCTGCCTTGGCAAGGTGCGAACTCACTCACTTACACTCTCTTACACAGAGAGAGAGACACACACACGCACACACACACGTCATAATGATATTAATTCGGAGACTAAAATATAAATGAGGGAATGTGCGGGTGTTCTAAAATTATTCTACAGGTTGGCCATATCTGTCTCGCCAAAGCTATTAGGAGGGAGAATTAATATCTCACGCTCTGCTTTCTAAAGAGAAAGCACTGCTGGTTTTTTAAATTTTTGCTATTTTGGTGTTATCATAGAGATCTAAATTGGCAGTCTTTAGCATGAGGCAGACTTAATAATAATTTAAAGTTATAGATATATATATATATATATATATATATATATTATATATATATATATATATAGGAACTCATTGAAACTGGATGGTATCTACCGGAGACATTTATTTCAAAAAGTGACAAGCTTTCCAGGACTAACAGTCTGTTAGTCGTGGAAATCTTGTAACTGATCTTAATAAATATCGCCGGTAGATAGCAGCTAATTTCACTGAGGTCCTATTTTTATGTATGTATGTATGTATGTATGTATATACATGTATATGTATATATAAAGGAATAAGGAATGTATGAAACGGTTGGTTAGCCAAACCTCCATTGTGGAAGCGAAGTGGCGATGTTGAATACAATTGAAAGTGAAAAGGTTGAATCCTGAGATAACTTGATTGCATGGTATATGTAGCAAAGGATGTATTGGAAGTAATAACAATATATATATATATATATATATATATATTATTATATATATATTGTGAGAGAGAGAGAGAGAGAGAGAGAGAGAGTTATATAGCTTTAGCTTTCTCACCATAACCAAACAAGCCACTTGTGAAATACAGAGAAGAATCTGAGGTCATTATACTAGCGAGAAATATTGCTTTCAGAATGCCTTAAGCTCTGCCAATTTTGTCCGTCACTTGAATAAGATCTTACTTTACATTTTTTTCTATTTAATTATTAAATTGTAAATTTTTCCTCTTTTAATAAGAGATGTCTTATTTTTTTATTTACCAATATATTCTTTGGAAGCTTGTATTTCGTGTCATTGGACGCTGTGGTGGGTTTGTTTCATATGAGTAGGTTCATCTTCTAAATAATAATAATAATAATAATATTAATAATAATAATAATAATAATTCCAGTTGAGTACGGGAATCTATTCTACGCATTTGGCATCTGGGTATGAAAGTGGGGCCATTGCCCCATACCCAAACCCACACTCTCTCTCAACCACCTTTTTATTTGTCTTGTTATTATTAATAATAAGAACTAATTTGGGAGACACTGAACTCCTGGGTGTAAGAGCCACTTTCAACTTTCTGACTTAACAGAGTTGTTGCAGTCTGGATTATTCCAAATTTGGATTATTCCAAATCTGGGTTATTCAGAACCTCGATTATTCAAAACCTGAATATTTCAGAAATCATTCGGAATCTGAATTATTCAGTCTGAATTGTTCAGAATCTGAATTATTCTAAATGTGGATTGTTCCAGATCTGAATGATTCCAAACTGAAGTATCCCAAATCTGAATTATTCTCAAGTCAATTATTCCGATTCTGAGTTATTCTAAATCTGAATTATTCAGAACCTGAATTATCCCAAATCTGAATTATTCCAAACCTCAATGATCCAAAGTCTGAATTATTCCAAATCTCAGTTATCCGAAATCTGAATTATTCTGATTCTGGATTATTCTAAATTTGAATTATTCAAAACCTGAATTATTCTGAATCTGGATTATTCTAAATTTGAATTATTCAAAACCTGAATTATTCAGAATCTGAATTCTTCCCAAAACTTAATTATCTCAAATCTGAATTATTCAGGCATCGATCTGGCTAAAGCAGGCATACCAACACAACGCCAAGGATACCAGAACAGCCCCAGGGATGACTGTGTAAAATCAGGCGTGCCAACTCAACCTAAGGCAGTAACCGCAGTAAGAAAAGGCTGTCGCTCAGCCGTTGAAAGCAGGCATACCAACACAATAACAAGGGCTCTAAAGCCGATGCAAGAATGCCAGTGCATAAAGCAGGCATACCAACATAATGTTAGGTCATAAACGAAATGTAAGGAGATGAAAGCATATAAGAATGATACATGAAAGCAGGTGATTCAGGCAAATGTAGTGCAGGGAAAGTGACGTTTTGTCTCTTAATGATGGAGAGAGCCTGGTTTGATGTTGAAGTTCGTGATGCAGTGCTATTAATATCTGTCGTATTATCAGCACCGTGGCTGTGGAGAGACGATCATCTGATCCTTAGAGGAATGATTATTATCTGATCTTTAGAGATGATCATCTGATTTTCCACACAGATGATCATGGTCTTTAGAGGTGAATCAATCTGATTTCCGCAGATGATCATCTGATCTTTAGAAATGATCATCTGATTTCCACAGATGATCATCTGATCTTTAGAGATGATCATCTGATTTCCATAGATGATCATCTGTTCTTTAGAGGTGATCATCTGATTTCCACATATGATCATCTGATCTTTAGAGATGATCATCTGATTTCCACAGGATGATTATCTGATCTTTAAAGATGATTAACTGATTTCCACAGGATGATCATCAGATCTTTAGAGATGATCATCTGATCTTTAGAGATGATCATCTGATTTCCACAGATGATCATCTGATTTCCACAGATGATCATCTGATCTTTAGAGATGATCATCCGATTTCCAAAGATGATCATCAGATCTTCAGAGACGATGATCTGACCTCCAGCCTTAAGAAGATTCAGTTAGGTCTATACGATTTCCTGTTGATATAGAATTGAAGAATATTTTGACCTCATATTTAAGAATTCGTTTATATTTATAGGACGAAAAAAGGTGCTTTCTCAAGGGGAAAGAAAGGAGAAAGCAAGAAAAGTGATTAATTAGAAAGCACTGCGAGAATGCGTACCCTTCTCTAAGCAGATGAAAATGAAAGCATCCTGAACCTTAGATCCTATCTTATGATCTAAACAATCATTCCTTGGCTCATAGCCAATTGTACCCACAAAATTCCACTGATAGATATCAAAAATCTTTTCATATATCTTAATGAGTAATCGACACGGTCGAATACACAACCAGCTTCCAACTTCGACGACGGTGGTCAATATGACGTGGTTTCCCCTCGCAGGAAGGTCTTATAGAAAACGGGAAGAAATATTAGTTTGTTTTCTAGTATTAAAATTTAAGACACGGTATCAAGTCAGTCAATCATTTTTTTCTATAGTATTCCTAAGCCATTGACGAAGGACTGAAATATAGTGCAAGAAATTCACGATGTATGTATATATATATATATATATATATATATATATATATATATATATATATATATATATAGATCATAGAATATATAATATCTATACATATTACATATGAAATATAGCAAAAAAAAAATTTAAAAAAAAACATTAATTGTAATGAGAGGTTTGGCCCTTGTAACAATATGAACAAGATATCTAAGTCTTGAAGTTTACATATTTATTATGTCTATTTGTGGGGGGTGGGGGGTTGGGGTGGGGTGTGGGGTGGGGGGAATTCTATTAGTGCGATAATTTCTTTAGCATTCAGTTATTTTGTTGGGTCGAATCCGCTCTACCTCGGACATAATACCGAAGGGGTATGTATTATTCAGTGTTTTGTCACCTGCAGATTCGAACCACCTACAAACAACCCTTTCCCACTATAAGTCCTCTTTTACCATGGACTGTTGAGAGAGGTGGAGATAAATGGATATTAAAGACTTAAGGAGCTTAATTTTGTGATTAAAAACTCACAGTGAGGTAATAAAAATTCAATTAATATATATATATATATATATATATATATATATATAATATCTATATATATATATATATATATATATGTCTATGATATATATCTATATATATATATATATATAGTATATATATATATTTATATATATATATAATATATACACAAGCAGTATCCATATATACATGAATATGCATATATACCTTTGTGTATAGTATACATCCAACACGTACACATACAACAAATACATACATGAATATTAAATACCCATGATAATAATCTGCATGTTTAATAATTCCTGACATTTTATTTCATCATTTCATCTTTCCTTTTTAATTTACCTTTAATTTTTTTTTTAAATTAGTTTTGAATGTGATTCATAAACATTTCCTTTTATTTTAATGCGAGACCATTATTTTATTTTTGCTTACTCCTAATTTTTTGTGCTTTTTTAATATCCTATTTTAAAATTATTATTTTTGTTCTGTTGCTGTGTATATTTGCAACGTTGCTTAAAATGTCTTTTATAAAATATTTGTTTAAAATGTGTCTAGACTAGATGTTGTTTATATTGCAATGTATAGATATATATAGATATGAATGAACTGTTAAAGCATGTCTTTATAGATATAGACTGTGATATATATATAAATATATATAATTAGCTCTTTGTTTTGTCAGCTTTGTGATTTTTCTTAGAAGAAAAAATTTTTATGTTTTGGTGTTTTGCCAAATTTTAGATGTTCGCTACCCGTCCTTCTTCAGTGTTACATCTGTTACTCTCTTCATTTATCGCCTGGTTTATTTAATTCTTTATTTACCCTTCCCCCCTTTCTTCCCCTTCATCGCCAATATTTTTTTTTCTTTTTTTTTTCTCTCTCTTCGAACCGTTCCGTCTCCACAGCGATACTGGAATTAGGCTTGGACGAGTCGACGCTCCTGAACGAAATCGAGCAGATCCTAGGCTTCGGCCCATTGGCCGCTGCCACCGAAGCGTCCACCAATCAGGAGCCGCCGCCTCCGCCTCGCCCGCTTCAACCGGCAGCGTCTGCTGGAGTCGAGCCGGGCCGAGGAAGTCGGATTCCGGTTCAAAGAGACCGCCGATCCGGCAGTCCGCTCCGCAACGGGGGCGGGGAGAGTTTGAAGCCCGAGGGGGAGTCCAGTCAAGGTGATGATGATATGGTGATGATGATATAATGGTGGTGATTGTGGTGAATAATGAAGATGGTGATGATCTCAGGGATGGTGGAGTTGTTTTTTCATTTCATAACCAGGAGTTGGTGGTGATGTCTGGGTTGTGATGCTTATAATAACCAACATTCATCGGCTTTGTACTGATAAATAATGTATTTTTTTTTTTTTTTTTTTTTTTTTGCCTGTCGTGTGATGTTTTCCTTTTGAACTTTCTCTACGAAACGACCAATTCATTTCCCCTCCTTCATTCGCGGTGTGGAAATGAATTGGACGGAGATGAGAGGACGAAGGAAAACGGAAGAATTGAAGGCGACGTGAGCTTAACATCATTTCACTAACTTGGTTCAAATTAATGTGCTGTGAGGCTTTGAATATGAAGTCTATGTGTATGTATATATATATATATATATATATATATAGATATATATATATATGTATTATGTATGTATATATAATCTTATATATATATAATATATATATATATATATATATAGTATGTTATATATGACCTCACTTTCATAAAGCCTCACTTTCCTGCTTTCTAACCGAGAGCTTTCTTTTTTTGGGCTTTCTTTCCTTGGCAGTTCGCTGTTGCTAATTATTTATCGTTATCCGGTGATTTTCCTTCTTCCGTGCTACTGTTACATTCCACATTCCAAGTGTGTTCCAGTTCGCAAGAATGCTGGTTGTGGGGGTCGTTACACAGTTTGTGAGGTTGTATATGTGTTCGCAGTTATACAGATAAGCATCCACACGTCATATAGATAAATATGCACTGTTTATCTATATACCTATATACATTTCTATATGTGTTTATTTACGGATGTATTGATATATATGATGTATAATATAAGATATATATATATATATATATATATATATATATATATATTATATATATATAGTATATTTGTATAATAAGAGAGTATCTATACACACATATGTATGTGACATATACACATACACATACATATACATATACACAAATTCAGAACACATATAACATCTGTAAACTCAATTGAATTATGACGTGTGGAACAAGGAATAGAAGAAGAAGAAGAAGAAGAAGAAGAAGAAGAAGAAGAAGAAGAACAAATGCTGACCTATGCATGACCTAACCCAGCTTCTGCTTTTACTAAAAAAAAAAAAAAATAAATGATCGGTTTGCATCTTCTCCTTGGTTAATGCTATTTATCATTTTGGTGACGTCATCAATCTCTGTGCCTTGATGATGAAGATGACGTCATGACTGTTGCATTATAATGATTTAATCTTATATCACTGGATTGATTTTTTCAATTTTCATTGTATCGTGTTATCGTCACATTTTCAAAACTATATTTTTACGGTTATCGTTGCATTCTTTTATATATATTTTTTTTATATTGTAAGTGTCATGCATTTTCGTGCATTTTGTTCAATAATTTGCATTATAATTTTCATAACTGCATTTTTGGTCATTTATTGTGACGGTTTTCATCTGACGTCTTTTGTTGACAGAATGAAAACTTGTTTACACCTTTTCAAAAGACTTTAATTCTACTCTCTCGATTTCACGTTGGTCTTGTTCCAACATTTTGCAAATATTTTCATGGTGATCGATTGACCTCAAAATATTGCCCTATTTATTTCGAGATTTTTACATTCACTTTCTCATTTTATGGTGTATTGGGCTGTTCACAATATTGAGAGTTTTTTTCCAATGAATTTCTGTGAGTTTTTGTGAGTATTTTCTTTCACAATGAGGTGGACCCATCAATAAATCTTCGAAAGGTATGTCGTTAGTGTTCCCTGGTAGCATCCAAAGGTAAGTTTTTTAATAGCTTTATCTACTGTATTTTTATAAATGATTTCCAATGGATTAATATTGGTCATGTTGTTGATGCCTTCATGTTATAAAGTATGTAGTCAAATCGATATTTATATATAGTATATATATATATATATATATATATATATATATATATATATATATATATATATATATATATATATATATATATATATATATATATATATATAATTTATTTAAGTCATTATGGGCAGCATTGATTATTTACAACGGCGTTCCCAATCTATTTTATTTGTGTTAAGTATATTACACATTTCGTCTCGGTTTTAAATTTTGGTGACGTTACAATATATATATATATATATATATATATATATATATATATATATATATATGTATATATGTATATATATACACACACATATATAGATATATATATATATATATATATATATATATACATATATATATATATATTTATATATAATAAATGTATGTATATATACACATATATGTATGCATATACAATGTATATATATATATTATATATATATACATATATATATACATATATATATATATATATATATATATGTATATATACACATATATGTATGCATATATGTACTATATATGCATAAATTTCCTGGTGTCGTTGAACTTTCTTTCACTCCAATAGTAAAACAAGTAAACAAACAAATAACCCTTCCCCTGGGGGGGGAAGTGAAGGGGACGGGAGTGGGGGGGGGGGGGGGGGGGGGGGGGGGGGGGGGGGTGGGGGGGGGACAGAGGACCAGACCCGTGATTCAGTCTCTATTCAAGTTCGCGTATCTACGCAATGCGTATGAAATCTCTGACTCAGAGAGATTAAACTCAAAAGGAACGAAATGAGAAGTTTTTTCAGGGGTTGTGATTTTGTATTCACACACACACACCCCGCGCGCGCGCACCACACACACACACACACACACACTACACACACACACACACACCAAACAAAGAGTGAGAGAGAGAGAGAGAGATGAGAGGAGAGAGACTATGATGGTTGAAATGTCAAAAGTGCATCACCTTATAAAACTGAAACAGAGTCTTAAAAAAAGAGAGAGAGAGAGAGAGAGAGAGAGAGAGAGAGAGAGAGAGAGAGAGAGAGAGAGAGAGAATATGTTGATTCAAATATGAAAAGTCCATCA
>NC_061104.1:22378219-22398219 GCF_015104395.2 Macrobrachium nipponense
TTTATTAACTAATAATAATAATTAATAAAATAATAATAATAATAATAATAATAATAATAATAATAATAATAATAATAATAATAATAAATAATACATAAGCATTTGTATCTAAACCTTGTACCAAAGTGAAAATAAAAATTGTCATCTAGAATATACTTTTTACAACAGCAATTATTTATAAACTGACATGCATAACTAATTTCTTTGCCAGAGAAAGACCTGAGAATTTGCCACAGAAAGGAGATGACGTAATCAGCATCCACAAAAACAAATAAATATATAAATATAACAAAAAGTTAAAGATTCATTTTCAGTGTCATTTCTCACATTGTCTTAATATTAGCTCTCTGCTGTTGCTGTTGTTGTTGGTTGCCAGATGTACGATGATCTTTCTCTTTTTTCCTTCTTATTTGTGGGCCATCCATTCGTCTTGAAGAGTAGGGGGAGAGAGAGAGCGAGCGCGCGCGCATGCTCGCTGATGATTCTTAAAGGGCGAAGGGGTAGTATTTTAAGAAGCTGTTTGGCATGTCTTTTAAGTATTTTAAGTACGCTGTCGCCCTTATTCCAGGCTCGAGTTGTTGCTGTTTGTTATATTCTTAGGTCGTCGAGTTGGCATATGGCGGTGTGTGCTAACTCAAGGAGGTGGACACCTCGTCTCTCAAATGATTCATGGCTTCGTACCGGAAAGCGGTCAAGTTGTCTTTTAAATTATTTTCGTTGCGTAACACTGCCTGGTATTATTTTTGATGTAAAAGTACGGAATGATTGGATTATTATCTTTGGTTTCTGTAACTACGTCTAATAATAATGGCTGAAGTTTTGTTGAAAATAAAAAGATATTTTAGAAGATTTTGCTAATTTGAGTCTAACTGAGGGGTTTTTTTTCGAAGACAGTAGATTTTCTTTGCCGGAGATCGAGGTGCAGATTTCTCTCTCTCTCTTGTTTTTATACTATCGTCATCTGGTGCTGATTAGTGTACGGGTTCACCATAAATAGCCTTTTCATAGCTAAGTCTCTCTCTCTCTCTCTCTCTCTCTCTCTCTCTCTCTCTCTCTCTCTCTCTCCTACGAATTGATTTATATAACACTAAGTGTTGGCGTTACAATAAGGCTTATACATCCTTTAAAAAATTAGTTATTGACACTGGAGATTCTTTGTACAGTGTTCAGGAAAGACTACGTTCATAATACGTGTTTAAAACAGGGTACGGGTTTCTTGATGTTGTGTACCACATTTGTACCGTTTGTTCTTTTACAATGCATTATATTTGTACCGTTTTGACTTTGACAATATGTCGTAATTGTAAAAAATTTTTTACCTGTAATTACCATACTTTGCCCCGTTTTTAACAGTATTGTGTTTGTACCGTCATT
This sequence comes from Macrobrachium nipponense, assembly GCF_015104395.2. Classification (NCBI taxonomy): domain Eukaryota; kingdom Metazoa; phylum Arthropoda; class Malacostraca; order Decapoda; family Palaemonidae; genus Macrobrachium; species Macrobrachium nipponense. The sequence continues at coordinate 22,379,594 of NC_061104.1, forward strand.
TCATCATACTTGCTGCCGCATTCTGTACCGTCACTGTACTATCCTCGATCCAAGCAGCTTAGTTTTTTAAACAGGAAGAAAAATTTCTTTTTCTGTAAAGTGAATGAAAGTCTCACATCTGTACCGTTTTCGTACCTCAAATGACCATACTTTTTTATCTGTATTGCCTTTTGTACCGTCTTTCTCCTCTGCTTACTACCGCATTTTATACCGTCCCCGTACCGCATTTGCCTTCAGCCTACTACCACATGTTGTAACGTCACCGTACCGTCTTTACCTTCTGCCCATTACGGCATTCTGTACCGTCCCCGTACCGTCTTTACTTTCTGCCTATTACTGCATTCTGTACCGTCACCGTACCGTCTTTACTTTCTGCCTATTACGGCATTCTGTACCGTCCCCGTACCGTCTTTACCTTCTGCCTGCTACCGCATTCTGTATGGTGTTTTCTTCTGCCTGCTACCGCATTCTCTACCGTCACCGTACCGTCTTTACCTTCTGCCTATTACGGCATTCTGTACCGTCTTTCCCTTCTGCCTACCAATGCGTTTTGTACCGTTCCCGTACCGTCCCCGGTCCAAGCAGGTCATTTTCTTTGAAGAAGAGGAAAAATACCTTTTCTTTTGAAGCGAAATTTTCTAAGCCCATAGGGACATAATGGCGGGCAATGTTGACATGACCGCTACTCAGCCGCGCATGCTCAGAAGGGCTCCGCTCGGAATTCGCTCGTTAGGGAGAGAGAGAGAGAGAGAGACTCTTGTCATTAGGGGGACTCTCTCTCTCTCTCTCTCTCTCTCTCTCTCTCTCTCTCTCTCTCTCTCTCTCTGAAATTACTGATATTGCCAGCGTCTTGTTTATTTACGTGATAGTGATATTGCCAGCGTCTTGTTTATTTACGTGATAGTATAAAAATATACCTTTTTTCTCTCTCTCAAATGTGATCTTTTAAGTAAACATTTTAGCATAACGTTTACAACCGTTACAAATTTGTTTAAATACAAAAATAAACACGGAAAATAACACCTGATAAACACGTGAAAGTTTACTAATCATGAAACGTGGCAATCTTCCTCCGTAGAGTTTTGTAAGTATCTACTGATATTCGCCTTTCCGAGTTCCCCATACCATAGTGGAAGACAGAAGCACTTCACAGAAAATGGAATTTGAAGGGGAGACTTCCGCAGTTCCACTGGGGAGCTTTTTGGGAGGGGTACCCGAGGAGGAACCTCAGGTTTTTTTTAGGGAATTCTGCCTCGTCTTCGGGTTTCTTTCGATGGTGTGGTCCTTATTAAGGAAGGTAGTTTTGTTTTTCGCTTGAAACTGGGTTTTAGGAATAGATTGTTATGCTAATTATGGATATACTTCGCGTATAAACATTGACAATAAGATGTTTTTTTTTTTCGTTTTAACTTAGGCTTTAAGGAATAAATTTTTATACTAATTATGAATATATTTCACGTATTTTGTGATACTGAAGAAGACAAATATTTTATATAATTTATTTATTTGTCATAAATAAAACTTATGAAAAATGTAATTGAAGTGCATTGTCTTTAAGCTTGACAACTTAAACATAATGAAATATTTGCTCCCTATACTACTAAAAATAGATATTTGTAATGGTATATTTTGAGATTAATAGGCCTAGTTCTTTCTTTTCCTACAGTACCAAAAATAGATATTTGTAATGGCGTATTTTAAGGTTAATAGGCCTAGTCCTTTCGTTTCCTACAGTTCCAAATATAGATATTTGTAATGGCATATTCTAAGATTAATAGGCCTAGTCCTTCCTTTTCCTACAGTACCAAATATAGATACATGTAATGGCGTATTATAAGATTAATAGGCCTAGTCCTTCCTTTTCCTACAGTACCAAATATAGATACATGTAATGGCGTATTATAAGATTAATAGGCCTAGTCCTTCCTTTTCCTACAGTACCAAATATAGTACATGTAATGGCGTATATAAGACTAATAGGACTAGTCCTTCCTTTCCTACCAGTACCAAATATAGATACATGTAATGGCGTATTATAAGACTAATAGGACTAGTCCTTCCTTTTCTACAGTACCAAATATAGATACATTGTAATGGCGTATTATAAGACTAATAGGACTAGTCCTTCCTTTTCCTTTTTACAGTACCAAATATAGATTACATGTAATGGCGTATTATTAAGACTAATAGGGACTAGTCCTTCCTTTTCCTACAGTACCAAATATAGATACATGTAATGGCGTATTATAAGACTAATAGGACTAGTCCTTCCTTTTCCTACAGTACCAAATATAGATACATGTAATGGCGTATTATAAGATTAATAGGCCTAGTCCTTCTTTTTGCTACAGTACTAAATATAGATACTTGTAATGGCGAATTCTAAGGTTAATATGCCTAGTCCTTTCTTACAGTGACGGTCATATTTTTAAGAAAAAAAAAATATATATATATTTTCACAGGAAATTTAATCAGAGGATGATTAATAAGTTTATATCATATTTTCGTAGAAGTTTGTTAACTTCGAACAACACGTCATTAGTGAATGTGGTCTTCGGAAATATGATTTAGTCTAGACGTTCTTCTTCTCCTGAGAATTCTGAAGATTCTGAGGAAAGTTCTGAGGCGAGAGGGAAAAATAGACGAAAGAGAGAGAGAGAGAGAGAGAGAGAGAGAGAGAGAGAGAGAGAGAGAGAGAGAGACTTTGGTACTTCGGTTGGGTAAAAGAAGGCACTCTCTCTCTCTCTCTCTCTCTCTCTCTCTCTCTCTCTCTCTCTCTGTATGTCTGTGTGTGTGTGTGAGAGAGAGAGAGAACGAGAGAGATACTTTCGTTGAGTGAATAAGACCCATCTCTCTCTCTCTCTCGACGAGGGTCTCTCCTACTCAGCCCGAAGTACCAATGTCGGAATCTCTCTCTCTCTCGCTCACAGAGAGAGAGAGAGAGAGAGAGAGAGATTCCGTCATTGGTACTTCGGGCTGAGTAGGAGAGACCCTCGTCTCTCTCTCTCTCTCTCTCTCTTCTCTCTCTCTCTCTCTCCATCAGCGTCCTGCCAAAAGCGTTTATTTTTCGTCTTTTTTATCACTCTCTAGGCACTCTGTTATGTTCCCAAAACAGAGGTTTTAAACGACTACTCTGGGTCGCGCCGGTATTGGAAACCAATTACTGCCGAAAACCGTCTCTGTTGTCGCCGATACAAGCTTCTACAGCAATCGCTATTATTGGTGGTTGGTTCGGGAACGAATAATATATATTTGAATATTTTTTTTTTATATTATATATATATATATATATATATAACACAAATATATATTATATATATCTATATAATATATATATATATATATATATATATATTATATAATATCCCCATCTTGACTTGTATTCGTATATATTCATTTATTACTATTTATGGCTTTTCCTTATCTCTCTTTCAACACTATTGTCTTTAGCGATATCCGCCTTCAACGTTATTAGGCTGTGATAGATTTCCAATAAACTGCAACCCCCCCCTACCCCCTCTCTTTTCCAACCACCCCCACTCCAGCCTTGTGGAAAATCAGCGCCAGATTAAATTAATTTGCACTTTTCGTGTTTTAAGTGTTTTGTCTTTCGACAGTTTTATTCTCTTATTTACTTTATTATTATATTTTTCTCGACTTATGTCCCTTCTTAGCTGTCTTTACTTCATTTTAGCGATGTTCATATTTTGAGAATTTAAATAAATTCTCTTCGTCAAGTTTAAGAAGACAAGACAGAATGGTAGTTTTTTAATAAAGATAGAGTTATTATAGAATATTGTATTAGAATTGGCTTAAAATTTCGTTCACACTTTCTCCATGAATACAGTAGTCAGCAAGTATTCTTAAATGTCACTCACCTTGAATAAACTGCAATAAATTCCCTAGTCAATTGATCGTTAGCACAGTAGTCAACAGGTAATGCGATATGGCGCAGATTTTGAACCTCAAATAACCGTACGAAACTCTACGGTCTTTACCTCCACATTCAACTACACAAAAAAAAACAATGTGTAACTATAATTATAAAGTAGTACCGTTTCAGAGCAAAATTATTATAATGAAATATGTTTGACTACATATAAATGTATATAAAAGATACTTGATTTCTGAAGCAACGGAAATTATTATTATTTATTTTTTTGCGATTTTTCGATAACTGTAATTAACATCTTTTCATCTAAATAGGTTAATGAAACTTGTTAATTCGTATAGATAACAACGGAAATTTTATTACGATATTAGGTCGGTGCTGCTAAACTCTCTCTCTCTCTCTCTCTCTCTCTCTCTCTCTCTCTCTCTCTCTCAATTAAAAATCTACAGAATATAACACGATGAATGAAAACACGTTGAATATGACAGCGATGCCCAGTCTCTCTCTCTCTCTCTCTCTCTCTCTCTCTCTCTCTCTCTCTCTCTCGTAAAGAGCAAAGCGTATACGCATGTTTGACAGCTATGAAAAACCTACAACGTGCAACACACGATGAATGAAATCGCGTTGAAGTTGGAAAGTGATGCCCAGTCTCTCTCTCTCTCTCTCTCTCTCTCTCTCTCTCTCTCTCTCTCTCTCTCACACACACACAAACACACACACACACACAGTATACTGTCTGTAAGGCGACATGTGCTCGTGTTTGACAGAAATGAAACTTCTACTAACTGCGATGTCTATTTATGTGGGAACACGTGTCCGCTGGTAATGTGAAGTCTGCACGCTCTATAATGAACGTAATTATTCTCACGTTGTTATGTTATGTGGTAAGGGGGAGAAGCTATTAGATACCTTTGAGATGGTAATCTCTCCAACTCGCTCCAAAATCTCTTGTTAGTAATCTCTTCAAATATTCCCTAGAATTACCATAACACTCTCGACACTCTCCGTGAGGTAATCACCAAATCCCCCTTTTATTATGAGGAACTAATCCCCCATATTTTTCCACGATCACGTCCTCCTAATCCTCGCAATTAGGGATTACCTGTTTACATTTTTTCGCGTATCTATGGGGATTGGTTTATTTCCTCCCCTACCCCCACCCCCCTCCTCTGGGGGGGTCTTCTTTTAATGAAGAGGCGACTACTGTATTGAGTCGCACCGTGGCATGGATCCTGCCAAGGTACATATAGACTTTGTGCTCTCCCCCCCCCCCCCCCCCCCCCCCCCACTCTTCCTCCTAACGGGTCTCCATCCCCCACCCCCCACCTCCGTACCTTTCCTTCTCCGCCCCCTTCTCGCCATAGAATGTGTAACAAATGTCGCTTCTTTGCGATAAGACGCTGTATGTCATTGTAGTGATTACCGTTTTGTTTTTAAAGTTTTTTTAAAGTTTTTTGTGACAGTTTTTTTCTATAGAAAATTCCTCCAAAATACGAATTAGTTTTGTTTGTACTCTTATCTACATATATAAATACCATATTGTTTTTTTAAGCGTCTGTTATTTTCATGTTTGTTTTGATAGTGTGAGAAAATGTCAGAATTGGTGTTTGTGTTTTTTTATATATAATGGTAACATTCTTCACTTGACTCAGTACTGCTCCGGAGAGAAGAAATAAAAGACTAATTGTCAATATTTTGCATTTTCATTATGTAGGGAATAAAGTAGGCACCATTTTATAACGTTTTTTACTTTGTTTAAAATTGAAACGGAAAAAGCATTTAAATGTTTTAGATGCTTTATTAGTTATTATTGCGCGAAAATATTTTACGTTTCAACAATTTACCTGACACTAATATTACAATATAGCAGATTAAATTTACTTCTATTTCGTAATGCCATTAAATATATCTCCAAATCAAGTCAAAAGGTTTCGACTCTGTCAAACCTCCGGTACTACGTTATGCCATATTTATAGTAGTGCCATTGAGCGGGATGGGGACATCTAGACGCCCCAGCCAGTTATTGGAGTGAGGTTGGCCACTTCCTAAGCCTCCCAAAAAATTCCTGCGGGATGGGGGGGGAGGGTCGGATTTCCTCCCTGAGGAACGCTAATCCCTCAGGAGAAGACAAAAGATTTCTCTCGAATATTCAGAGGAGGCCGCTCTGTTGCGCATGCGCGAAAGTGACTCGAGTATGTGAGGAGAGTTTGGCTGAAGGTATTGGTCTAGTGATGCGTCTTGTACTTTCAGGCGATGAATAATCGAGACTTTGATGTGTGACTCGCTTTTCTAGGTACTAGGGCCTCACTGTGACTCACTGCTAAGTTCGGAAGGCTTCTAGAGCCTGCTGGTTGAAGGTTGTAAATGATCAAGTTGGTTGAGGTTGCTAGATCATGCCCATATGTTGATGCATACTTTTTTTTATTTGAAAACGATAGATAACGAAATAATATAAGAATCTGAGATAATGCGTACAGTTTAATTAGCAATTAAAAAACGCTTATATAAGTTTACGCAAGTTACATATTTTTTTTTTAGCAATATTGTGCAAAAATTTTATTTTTTAAAAATTCTTATCTAAGTTTAAGAGAATTGAGAATGAGTCTCACCTTCTTTTTTTTTCCTAGTGATAACTGTGTATACAATTTTGAGAATGCGGCTCCTACGAAGGGTGTGTATATATCAGAATATGTTAATGGTTAGGGAATTTGGGGAAGAATGTCAAATAGCGAAGATGGAAAAATGAAAACACGAGATAAGAATGAGGAAGTTTAGACTGGAGAGTTCTAGATAGATTTTTCTAAATAAAAAAAAAACAATTCTTATAGCGTCAAAAATCTAAATTTGAAAAAAAAAAAATTCTTATGGCGTCAAAATTCTAAATTTGAAAAAAAAAAAAAATTCTTATGGTGTCAGAGCGAGATGTGAGAATATCACTGTGAGAATAGGGCCGAGAATTCTTCCCTTTTTGAGAAGATTCGTGTGTAAGAAGGAATTATTAAATGAGTGCATGAGAGCATAAGAAAAGGGTGAGATCTGGAAAGAGTGTGAAAGACAATGAAAAAAATGAGACATTTGTGATTATTTTCTCGAAATATTTTTTATTTCCAATGAATTTAAGGTTTCACTTTTATTATTATTAGATTATTATTATTATTATTATTATTATTATTATTATTATATTATTATTATTATTATTATCTTCTCTAACTTCTTTCAAATGAGCTCCACATTCTTTGGAAACCTGTAAGCTTATTCCACATGAATAGGGTTTATCATGTGAATAATAATAATAATAATGCTGTTATTATTATAATAACAGTATTATATTATTATTATTATTATTATTCACATAAACCCTATCCATGTGGAAAGAACAGTAGACTAGTAAAGTGAGATTATGAAAATAAATATATCTTAATAACCAAGTAACTGAAATCAACTAACAATCATTTTTTATATAATCGAAAATTCATCTCTCGTCTTAAGTTGATAATAATAAAATAATTCACCGACGAAGCGTTGTAAAATAATTTGTTTACGAAGTTACGGAAATTCGATACTTTTTCTCCAAAAGTCGAAAAACCGATGTTTTCGCTCTTTCTCTCGTTAAATGGAATTGTCCATTATACCGGTGACGAAAGAGGGACGCGAAGATAAACTCAGGGGGATGTCGACTTGTCGAATCTTTCGACGTAGGGGGGAGAGAGAGAGAGAGAGAGGAAATAGGAAAGAAAGAGGGAGACAGAAAGAGAAAATATAGAAGTTTGGATGAAAAATGAGGAATTAAGTTTATGGGGATGTCGACTCGTCGAATCCGTCGACGTAGGAGGGAGAGAGAGAGAGAGAGGAAGTATGAGAGAAAGAGGGAGGTAGAAGGAAGGAATATGAGAGAAAATTTAGAGTTATGAAAATAATTGGCTATTATGCAGATTGAGTTTGGATGAAAAATGAGGAATTAATTTATGGGGATGTCGACTCGTCGAATCTCTCGACGCAGGAGGGAAGAGAGGAAATAGGAGAGAAAGAGGGAGGTAGAAGGAGGATGGTAGAAAGAGAAAATATAGAAGTATGAAAATAATTGGCTATTATACAGATATAGACTGAGTTTGGATGAAAAAGGAAAAATTAAATTTATGGCGATGTCGACTCGTCGAAAATCTCAACGAAGAAAGGAGATAAAAATATGAGAGAAACAAGGTAGATTGAGAGGTAGATAGATATTTGGGCATTATACCGATGTTGAGTTTTTATGGACAGTCAAGAATTTAATTGATGGAATTGTAAAATCAAGATTAAGAAATCTGAAGCTGATGCTTAATTATCTGAGACGATCGAAAATTTGTAAAGGAGATTTAGAAATCTTTGTTTTCTAATTTCAACGCCTTGTTAGACATTGCCTTTAAAATGTAAGTTTAGGGGTTTATGTATATATGTAATGTATTTTGTTTATTTTGCATTGTGTTACTTTCTGCCACAAAAAAACTTTGTTTCAATACAAAACCCATAGGTCGCCTTTTATGATGTCAATACAAAACCCATAGTTCACTTTTTATAATGTCAATACAAAACCCATAATTCACCTTTTAAAATTACGGTACCTCAGATAATTAACAGGAATGAATCTTGTTCTCGGGTCATTTTTAAATGTATATATTTTTCCTCTCCGTCTCGTACCTTCGGATCGAGTCTGCGGTCCCTTTAGAGACTTAGCGGTAACAAATGTATGGATGGCGTCGCCAGGTACCGAAGTCAACCAGCGGTCGGCGACAGCGGGCAGACGGGCGGGAAAGAAGACCGTTGGTTTTGTGTGTGTGTGTGTGTACCGCTATCTTGGGTCTGGCGCTAAATATACCCTGGACACCGGTGCCAAGTGGAGGGCGTGTGTGTGTGTGTAAGAGCAGCGGCACCAGCAGAAGCCCCACCATCTCACGCCCCTTGCTGCTGCCGCCTGACGATGTCAGGGCGCCACACTCAGTTCTTGCTGGGTCCCCGTGCCACCACCATCGACACCAGTGCCATCACTGCTGCCACCAAAAACGCCACCAGCCGTCGAGCTGCTTTGGAAAGCCTCTCCTCCTCTTCCTCTTCTTCCTCCTCCTCCTCCTCTTTCAACTTGCAAAACGTTGTTGTCTGCAAAGCCACGAGGTTAGGTTTAGGCTTTCCCCCTCTGCCCCCTGCCCCTAACCAGGTCAAGGGGTCATCGGCGGGGGCACGTCGATGGCATAGCCCTGCCCCGATTGGCGTTTTTTTGGCTGGGCATCATCGTCATCATCACATGGCATAAGTGACAGATCGGATACTCGAGTATTGACAGTGTTTAGTGTAGGTGTAGGTGCGTGTGTGTTTGAGAGACTCGATAACGAAGCAGATAGAGGCGAGTGGCAGCGCCCTAGGGGATTCTTCTTCCTTCTTCTCCCTCTTCTTCTTCTTCTTCTTCTGCGCCCTCTTCTTCTTCTTCTTGTCTTTGCGTACAGCCACGTGAAGGGAAGATGGCGAACGTAGGGGTCGTGGGGCAGACCTCGTCCATCTCGGAGAGTTTCCACCGCCAGGAGATCAAGACCGAACGCTTGGAGCGCCTCGATCTCAAGACTCCCGAAGGCGACCTGGGCGACGTCGAGGCCGACTTCCAGAGCCTGGTCAACGAGATGGCCAAGGACAGCAGCAGCAGCAACGTCACCTCGAGCTTCAGAGGATCCTCACAGCAGTCCTTCAGCTCCTCCACCAAAATGATGCAGGAATCCTTCAGCTCTTCGAAGGTCTCCCATCAGTCCTCCTTCAGTAGCAGCAGCAATAGCAGTAGCATGCTGACGAGCATCAACGGGGCCGCGGCAGGCGGCCACAGGATAGCTCAAGTCCCAGCCGGACCTCCGAAGGAGCCCCCACCTCCTCCCCCTCCTACGGCCGCGGCGGCGGCGGCGGCTCAACCTGGGAACGGCATCGTCACTGCTTTTCCAGCGAAGGTCATTCCTGACGACGGAGGAGTGGCGGTGGCCCCCGGGGTGATCACCCCCCGGGGCGGAGGGGAGTCGGAGATCCTGGTGGAGCAGCCGATTCGGGTGAAGGACCGCGTGAAGAAGATCGAGAAGCAGCTCTCGATGGAGGACATCCACACGGGGCCTCCCGATGTCATCATGCCTAGGACGCGGTCGGGGTCCGTCAAGAACTTGGCGGAGCAGTTCAGCCAGGGGGACGACCCCAAGCAACAGGCCGCTGCCCCTCCGCCGCCGTCCATCAACGCGGCCGCCTTCAAGAACGCCCGCACGATGTCGGCCGACAACATCAACAACGAGAACGTGGTGACGGGCGAGTTCCGGAGCGTGAAGGAGATCATCAACACTTTCTCGCAGCAGGAGGAAGTCACCACTTCGAGGAAGGTCGAGGGCGAGTTCAAGAGTGTCAAGGAAACCGCCTCCATATTCCAGGAGCCCATTCAGCCCATGGCGGCGCCCATCCGGCCCCCAGCGGCTTTCCTGACGGACGGCGAGCAGCCCATGACCCCCGAGGTCGAGCCCGTCGAACCCGTGGCCGTCCTCCCCCCGGCCACCATGAAGAGGCCGGCTCCAACTCCTCCCCCTACTCCTTCTGCAGCGCCTCCTCCGGCTGCCAAGCCTCCCGCGCCCGCCATTCCTCCGCCCGAAATCGTCCCCATCACCGACCCTCTCCCTTCGTCTTTGCCTCCCAAACTAGAGGCCGCCCCCGAGATACCACCCGAGCCCGTTCTCCAGCCAGAGCCCGCCCCTGTGTACGACTTCGCCCCCGCACCCGAACTCGAGCCCACCCCAACCCCTGCGCCTAAGGCGCCAGAGCCAATCATCGCCGCCTCCGCCCCCGAGCCCGCCCCTGCCGTGCCACCCAGAGATGCCAAGCCCACAGAACCACCCCCAGTGCCTTGGAGGAAGAACCGCGAGGAAAGCAAGCCTCTTCTTCCACCTCCCGAGGCTGAAAAGCCGGCGCCCCTTCCACCTCCTCCCGTGCAGGAAAAGCAGGAGCCTCCTCCTCCCCCTCCCCCCGTGCCAGAGGTTCCTAAGCCCGAGCCTCCCCCTCCTCCTCCTCCTGTAGAGGAACCCAAACCTGAACCACCTCCTCCTCCTCCTCCCGCACCCGAGGAACCCAAAGCCGAGGCCGAAAGACCCGGGCCCCCAGTGATCACCACCAGCGAGACCGACAAAGTGTTCGAGGAGGCGCTGGCCGAGATCAACAAGTACTCGGAGACGCTGTCGCAGACATCGACGGAGAGCAGGTCGACCTCCGCCGAGACGGTGGTCCAGCAGCCGATCCAGTACTCTGCGCAGGTCAAGTGCGAGGTCAGGTCGAGGGTGAACACGCCCGAGATCCCGACGACGACGGTTACCGGGACGACCTCAGCGACCTCAACGACCGTGCAGGAGAGGGAGCAAGTGAGCACCTCCCAAACGACCGTGACCAGCTCCAGCACGAGACGCAGCAGGAGCGAGACGAAGAGCACGACGGCCACCAGCGTCTCGTCTTCGTCTGCGTCTGCGTCGTCGTCAGTATCCGGTCAGAAATCGTCCTCTGCCGAAAACATCAAGATGGTGAACGCCTCCACCAAAGCAGCCGCCGCCGCCATGAAGCCTCCGAAGGTCTCGGAGCCGGCTTCGGCGGATGTCGCTGCTGCCGGGGGAGGGCCTCCCAAATTCAGCCTCCTCCGTAGCGCCAGCACCGGAAGTATGTCGAACGCTTCCGGTCAGAACGGCGTCAGGTCAGCCGGAAGTGACAGAGATATTCCCAAGTTCAACGTGAAGAAGGTCAAGTCGGATTTGGCCACGAGAACACGTGAGTGGATTTTTTTTTTTTTTTTTTTTTATTTGTCGGGAATTTCGGGAATTCCAATTTCTAGTAGATTCTTGTAAGTGAATTTCGCTGAATTCAGTTCTCTAGTTCGATGAATTTATAGGAGAGAGAGTGAATTAAACCGTTGTGATTTAAATGAATTTATTTATTTGTTTCGTATTATTTGGGATCCATTGCTTTTCAAACGCACAAACAATTCATAAATATACGTGTATATATATCTATATACATATATATATATATATATATATATATATATATATATATATATATATATATATATTTAATTTGAATTTACACTTACACGTATGTGTTCGAAAAGCAGTACAATGCAAATGATATGAAAGTAGTGATAAATCTGATTAAAATCTGTATTGAGATTTTAATAAATTCATGCATTCACTTTTTATATTATGAAAACAAATGTATATATGTGTGTGTGTGTGTGTACGTATATGCAGTGTGTGTGTATATATATACATATAAAAATACATAAATACATACATATCCTTATGCACACATCAGCGTTCCACTCAAAACGATATGAAAATAGCGATGAGCAACACTGGTCTGCCGTCGCTACCTATCATTCCTTAACGAGAGACGGCGGTTTTTTTTTTTAAACCCGATAAAACCAAGTCCAAGAACGACAGGAATTTTTTGAAGCGAATTCTCTCGTTCCTGTGTGATGCCTAGGGGGGAAACAATCCCAACAATTATAGGGCCGTTCGTGGTAGGCCTTATTACGGTGTCTTGGGAATTCATAGAATGATTTCCGGACGGGTTTTTTTGGTTTTTTTTTGTGGCCGGGTGCATTTCTTTGGTGGTTGTACACAGGGTGTGTATGTGTATGTATGTATACGTATGTATATATTTATATAGGTATGGTGTATATATATATATTATATATTACATACATCTAACATATAGATTTAATATATATATATATATATATATATATATATCTATATATATTATATATTATCTATGCCCATATATATATGTGTGTGTACATATATAGAAATATATATGCACAAAGATTTATAGATATACTGTAATAAATAAATATTATATATATATATATATATAATTAATACTACATACATTATTATTCACATATATATATATATATAATTATATATATTATAATATATATATATAATAATTATAATTTATTATTTATATTTATACACACACACACACACATTCTTAAAAGACAGCACACAGATTCTGAACACTTACTAGAGTACACATCTTTCAGGTATTCCTTAAAGATACCAAAACAACATCTTCGGCTTCGAGAATACAAAAATAAAAAAAAAAAACGATAAAAAAACAAAAAAGGTTATAAAACAACCCAAGCCGATCTATGCCAGATCTTAAGCCCCCAACAAATAAATATGTGGTCTTGCACAAAGGAAGACGCCCACTTTCTGATCAGTGCGTTAATACCTGGGACGTTGTTTATGTGGAATTCGAACTGTAATTCTTCTAAGAAGAAAAAGAGATCGCAGCAAATGGTCTCGTGTGCAGTGAGAGAGAGAGAGAGATCTTGTTAACTCCTTTATCAAGAGTCTTCATTTTTATCTTTTATTTTAGTAGAGAAAAAGAGACTTTGTCTCTTAAGAGAGAGAGAGAGAGAGAGAGAGAGAGAGAGGCGGGGGTGGGGGGAGTTTCCTATGTTAACTCTTTTATCAAGTATCTCCATTCTTTCCTGTTGTTTTGATAAAGAGAACAATAACTTACTTAAGTTGAGAGAGAGAGAGAGATGGCGTTAACTCCTATATCAAGTATCTTCATTTTTCTTCCGTTGTTTGTGTTGAGAGAGAGAGAGAGAGAGAGAGAGGAGAGAGAGAGAGAGAGAGAGAGAGAGATACGACGTCACATGTTAACGTCTTTATCAATCAACCTCCTTTTTCTCCTTTATTTCAATAGAAAATCTTCTTTGTCTCTTCACTTTCTTTCTAAAAGAAGAATTATGAAACGATTTTTGCCTCGCGTTTTTTAAAAAAAAATTGATTTTTTTTAATAGATTTACAGAATTGTTTATATATCTTGTAGCGTTTTCTTCCATTTCGTCTCCAATTTCATTTTTACAAAGGAGAGTGACGTTAGTTGTTTCTTCGTATATTCCTTTGAACATAAAAGGGCTTAAAGCTCATAGAGATTAAACTAGAAGATGATAGTATAATGTTATTAAGTTGTCGATAGACGAATGAAAGAGTAAGTAAAATTAAAATTATTACAAATTAATCTTTATTATTATCATTAGGAAGATGACACGAATAAAATTTTTATTATTATTATTATTATTATTATTATTATTATTATTATTATTATTATTATTATTATTATATGCTCACTAGAATTATACTAAACGTAATTATTAATAAAACATATATTATTATTATTATTATTATTATTATTATTATTATTATTATTATTATTATTATTATTATTATTATTATTATTATAGCGAATGAAAAAGAAAGTAAATTCAAAATAATTACAAAACTTGCTTATTATTATCATAAAGAGAGAGAGCGAAATAATATTTATTATTATTATTATTATTATATTATTATTATTATTATTATTATTATTATTATTATTATTATTATTATTATTTATTATTTCGAAACAAGCCCAGAGCAGAACGATCTCTGGTATCACTGACATCTCGAAATTCGAGGACGACGAATTTGTCCTCTTGTTATTGAATAAGCAAAAGGGAATTGGTTCCTGACCCAGTTCGACTGACCTAATTCCTATTCCCAGCAAGAGATATCCCAGGCAGAACTTCGTCTTAGGAGAATCTTGGGAGAGGGCGTTTGGCATTCTGTGGACGTCCTGCTGTGGGAAATGGCACTGCATCCCCCCCCCTCTTCTCTCTCTCTCTCTCTCTCTCTCTCTCTCTCTCTCTCTCTCTCTCTATATATATATATATATATATATATATATATATATATATATATATATAAAGAATATATATATATAAAATGTATATATATATATATATAAAGAATATATATATATATAAAAATATATATATAATATATAAATATATATATATATAAAATATACATACACACACACATATATATATATATATATATATATATATATATATATATATATAGAATATATATAGAGAGAGAGAGAGAGAGAGAGAGAGAGAGAGAGAGAGAGAGAGAGAGAGAGAGTACCTGAATTCTACTAATTTTACTGTAAGTCATGTTTAAAGACCAAAGGACCTCTGTCACAATATTTTACCATTCGATTCTGGAACAGAGAGTCTTAATTTGGAACTCTCTTCCATCTGATGTTTTCCAGGACTCATATCCTTCCGTCCTTCCTTCAAGGAGGCCAGTCCTTTTTTTTCATTCATTTTCTTGAGCTTTTGTCTAGACAATAAGTGGTCTAAGTCGAGGTCTAGTGGCTGGTAGACCTATTAGTCAGTGCGTTAGAAGATATACCAGTTTATTTCAGTAGCTGTGACTCATTTCAATTGAGTTTTTCTTTAAAAAAACTAACTATTTTATTCGGTTTAGTTCTTCCAGAAGAAGTGATTCATCCAAATTGAGTGATTTTCATTTAACTGTACCTTAAAAAGGTTATGTTTTCTTAAATATACCGAAAAGATACACTAAGAAAAACAAAAAACTTGACGTAAACAAAACGCGGAAATCTAAGGAAAAAAAATAGGTATTTTATTCGATAAAGTTCTTTCAGTAGAGGCGATTCGTCCAAATTGAGTGATTTCCATTTAACTGTACCTTAAAAAAGGTTACGCTTTCTTAAATGTACCAAAAAGAAACACTAAAAAAAAAAAAACCTTGGCGTAAACAAAACGCGGAAATCTTAAAAACAAAAAAAGGTCCAAGAGACACCTACGCTAGAAGCACCATCGGACCTGAGACCTCTTTTCATTTCTGGGCCTGAACGTCACCTCAGAATATAGTCGACTTTATAACGACCCGGCCTCAGTTTATTTTCTGGTCAGGGCCACAGCCGGGAGAAAGACCAAACAAGAGAAGGGAAGAGAAGAGAAGAGAGGAGAATAGAAAAAGTAGCAGCAGCAGCAGCACCAGAAGTCCCTAATTCTTTCAAAGTGGCGGATTTTGTCGAAGGAGAGGAATCAGCACCTGACGACAAGAGAATAGAGAAGAGGAGAGGGAACCAGAGGTGATGATGTCATTGTTGAAGAAGAAGAAGAAGAAGAAGAAGAAGAAGAAGAAGAAGAAGAAGAAGAAGAGAAGAAGAAGAAGAAGAAGAAGAAGGCTGTCCAACTCCCAGAGAATAGAGACCGGAGGTGATGATGTCATCGTTGGAGAAGAAGAAGAAGAAGAAGAAGAAAAAGAAGAAGAAGTGGAGGAGGAGGAGGAGGAGGAGGAGGAAGAAAGAGGCTGTCCAATTCCCAGTTACCTTCAAGTTTCTGCCGCGCTTTCGGGGCGTAGCTCACGTCTCTATATAGTCTATACCAAAACAGCCCCTTGGGATTAGAGAAGACTGACCAAGAGCATCATGGTGGCTTCAACTTAGCCCACGCCTACACACACGCACACACGGCTCTCTCTCTCTCTCTCTCTCTCTCTCTCTCTCTCTCTCTCTCTAGGTGGTGTCAGCTACTCTTTTTGAAAACAGAAGAATGTCGTCTGTGCTGCAGGATGTAGTTTTAATCAACTCCTTTGTTTGAGTAACGACCGGGCTAACTTGAACTGAGGCCATCTTTTGGTCTTTACCCAGGCACACTTATATTTCGTCTCCTGTTTGTTGAGTCCTTTTCATTGGAGCACTTTTATTTACATGATGTGAAAGAGTACTTTATACACTGAGCCATGTACATGTTCACATTAGGGTTGTTGGTACACTTGCATTTACTTGTACTTTAAATATATTCTTTGTCCAAGCTTTTAATTAGGAAGATGAAATTTGTAATGGGACCACTATTGTGGTGTTGTTAGTGTATTAGTAACTTGGGTTTGAATTGATGAACTCATCAAATAATTGTTGTTTCTGTCTGCCTTAATTAGTAGGGAAGTTATGTAGATTGTTAAACTATGTCAGAAAGCAGTTGGTCACGTTCATTATCAAAATGTTATGAACAGCAAGCAGTTGGCCACATTCAATATCAAAATGTTATAAACAGTGATAAGTTTGCCACGTTCGTATCGAAGTATTTATGAAAGTTCGCCGTTGGTCAGGTTCATTATCATTTTATGAACAGTACACAATTGTTCATTTTCATTAACACAATATGATGAACGGTAAACTTTGAACATTCATAACTCTGGTTTGAATTAATTTTGAAAGGAAATTCACCCAATTTATTTTCTCCTTGGATATCAAGATTTATGTTGGAAAAAAAACTTTCAAAAATACAAGGAAAATGGGATGAATTCCTTACAGAATGTGTATTTACATATTTAACAACCTGAGGCATCTGTGGTCATCGTTATTTCAACGCCAGTCTGCGTAAATCAATCAATCAATCAGTCGTTTGAGAATGTATAAGAGATTCGATCTGAGTGGTCTGACTCATGACTTGATTGATGATGAAAATGTTCTTAAGTTTTGCCCTACATCTCTGTCCTAGGTCCTAGTTAACTAGGCACCAAATGAAGAATCTTTTAATAAAAGGTTCCATTCCCTAGAAACAGGTACAACTATTTCAAACAGGTTGAAATTGTTATTATTAATCTCCAGTATCATAATCAAAGTTCATGAAGGCACCACACAAGATTGAAACCAGTGACGTTTCTGAAGATCAAATGAAAATACCTTTTCGGCGCTATGCAAATACCTTCAGACGGCGTCAAGTTGTTTTTAGACTTGCTGAAATGTTTTCAGATGACATTGAAAGCTCTCTGAACTGGTGGAGTATATTTTAGCACCGGTGGAAAATGATATATTTCCCAACCGGTCGAGTGTAGTGGCAATGATAGATATATTTACGGATATATTTCCAAATCTTGTTTCATTTTATGGGTAAACATTTTTATGGCGGTGTTATTCTTAGTAGCGCCATTAAGCTATAAACACACGCGAACATACGGTTGTAGTATGGTTGCTGGAATAACCTTTGGTTGTAAATGTTTACTTACGATATGATTTTTTAGTGAGGTGGGCCTATATTACTGTAAATAGGGATACCAGGTTCATCGTAGAGAGAGAGAGAGAGAGAGAGAGAGAGAGAGACTGTGAATATCTCTGAGGGAGAATGATATTACTTAGAGCCTTAGGTGACACTGGTGGCTGACACTGGGATATTTTTATCCATAAATACCTCCAGTTGTCATATATATATATATATATATATATATATATATAGATATATATATATATATATAATGTATATATATATATAATATATACATATATATATATATATATATATATATATATATATATATATATATATATATATATATATATATAATGTGTGTGTGTGTGTCTATCATCTACTACCTGAAGGCATTTGTAGCCAGGAATAACCTGATGTCAGCAATCACTGTCAGCCACATTCCAAACTACACCCATTCTCCCTCAAAGCCATTTCAACTTTCCTAAACTATCAGACCACCAATCTCTCTCTCTCTCTCTCTCTCTCTCTCTCTCTCTCGTCTCTCTCTCTCTCTCTCTCAATCTCTCTCCTCTTCAACTTCTACTCTCTCTCTCTTCAACTTCTACTCTTTATTATTTTTAGTGCAACTATCTAGCTCCTCGCGTTTGAGAACCACGAGTCTATATCTCAAAACCCTTATCTTCAGGCTTTTTCCTGACCCCCTCCCCTCCCCCTCTGTCCCCCTACCCTTGATTTTATATGCATGATTGATGCCAGCAAGTCTCTCTCTCTCTCTCTCTCTCTCTCTCTCTCTCTCTCTCTCTCTCTCTAGAGCAACTGAAACGCCCCATTCGC
>NC_061104.1:22408219-22425719 GCF_015104395.2 Macrobrachium nipponense
CTTTGTCCACCTGTATGCTGTTTATAACTTTTATAGCTCAACAACCTTTGTATACCTTTTGTATATTTTTATTTATTTATTATTATTTGTTTTTTTTTGGTAAATCTCAATAACCTTTCTACACAATCTGTGTTCTTTTTATCTCACTCTTTAGTTTGTATATCTCAAAAAACCTTGTGCGCCTTCCGTATCTCTGTATCTCACTTTTTTGTATATCTCAACAACCACAACAGCATAATACATCGAAACACAAGTTTCATAAACACCACTTATTGGCGACGAAACACATTCACGGTCCACTTGGCATATCTGACAGACAGTTTATAATTTCTTAAATCTCCAAATACATCCTTCGGCAGTTTCAATGTGTGTGGCTAATGAGGTCTTGAAGTACTCCAGTTATTAGTTTTTTTTTTCCTCTTTTTTATGGTAAGATAAAGGAGAAGATGCCTCGGGTCCAACAAATGTCTTGAAAATTCTTTTGTTCACGTTTTGGGAACACAGAGGACGGTAGGGGTATTTGTACTATAATGAGGGTTGAAAATTAGATGATGAATAGATTAATCTTTGTTGTCTAAGCTATGGGTTTTTGAGGATCCTTGACGTATATATACATATATATATATATATATATATATATATATATATATATATATATATATATATGTATATATCTATACATATATATATGTATATATTTTGAAGTGGTCCCAAGGGAGGTGCCTATGTAAGAAACAAATGTTAAGTTTGTAATTTACATATAATGAAATTAAACTCAATTCAGTATAAATTACACACACGTGCACACGCACACATATATCTATATATATATGTGTGTGTGTGTATATATATATATATATATATATATATATATATATATATATATATATATATATATATATATATTGTGCATTCATTTATTTCCAGTTTCGGATTTCAATGACTTTAGTGTAGCCAAATGTTTCTAGAAAATAATTCTATAATTCCGTATTTTTATAAATATATTGTAGGTATATTTCTAGTCATTATAAGACTATGTCTTCTAAGACTTAAGTTTTTTGCCAAGTAGAAAATTGTAGCCAATATATTTATATATACTTTATTTATGTATACATTTCATATATATATTTGTATATATATATAAAGGCTTTCTAAATTATCTTGTCGTTAGTAAGAAACATTTAGCTGTGAAAACATAGTCTTAGAAGACCAGTATCACAGCAGGCTACGAATTCTCGAATGAAAGTTAGATAATTCTCTTTGTTCCACAAATAGCCAGGAATTCCGTACCGTATCTGAGCAATTTGTCTTATTTATCCATTCCCTTTCTGTTCATTTTGCTCTTATCTCATCCCGTTGAAAATGAGAATTAATTCTCTTCAACGTTGCTTCGTATATTTACCGAGAGAGAAAAAAGTTGGCACTTATCAAGAGACTTTTTTTTTTTATTTACTATTTTTTTCATCGTGTTATATTCTCGTTCTTTTTATCATTTTATTCTACTGTATCTGCTTTATCAGCTATTTAAGCATTTTCATTTCTATCAGTAATTTTCTTGTTTTTCTTCGTTATCTTGTTTTTCCAATTCTCTTCCTCTTCGTCCGTATTCATTGCCAGCTTTATTTGTTAGTCTTTTGTCTCTCTCTGTAATCTTCATTTTTTTATAATATCTATTATCTTTCAACTTCCTCCTAATAGGCTTGTGTCCACTTACTTATGTTTTCTTATATTCTTACAGTCATTCTCCTTTTCCAGTCTCCCCCAATTCTCCTCTCTCTCTCTCTCTCTCTCTCTCTCTCTCTCTCTCTCTCTCTCTCTCTCTCTCTCTCTCTCTCTCTCTCTCTTTTCTTCTTTTTCTTCTTCTTAATTAAATTGGAACGTCTCGGTCGTATTTGCCTTATCTTAAGAAAGGCATCAGATGGGGAGATGATCTTTTCTTCCCCCTTTGATGTGCCGCCTCAGGTAATGATAAAGATGCTGAGATTGGTTAGGGGGGGGGGGGGGGTTAGTGTTTAAGATGTGGGCTCAAGGGGTTGGTGGGTGGGGGGAGGGCCGGTTGGGGCAATATGAGTTTCATCCATGAAATTGATTAAATTCAGCTCTGAAAGTTTTTTTTTTTTTTTTTTTGAGGCTTTTGGAATGGCAATATTTAAAAAAAATTCTTTAAGGGTCTAACAAAGAAATTTATTGTTCGTTTTATGATTGAAATATAATTCATTTAATGTTTCTTTGAAATCAGCTACGTAATCTATCTTGATGCTTGTGGTATGGATACGTTTAAAAAACGTTTTTAAACGTATTAGAAAATAATTTATGATTTATTTATGTGATTTTGAAAAAAGATTAAGTAATATGTGTTGAATTTTTTTTGCAGTCAGCTGCACGGGCTGTTTTTTAATTTCTGAGCCATAGAATGCAGTACTTTATGATTTATTGTTATCAGTTATTATTTTTGATCGCCGGCTGAATTTATAAAATGTATAAAACGGTATTTGTTTGTTTTTCTTAAACTGTTTTAAGGTTTACAGCAAGTTAAAATGGTGTATACCCATCAGCTATAGGCCTATAAATAATTGATTTTTTGTATGTAAACATATCTAAATTCTTTTTACATTTATATCTCTTTGAAGTCGAGGGCTACTTTTTATAATTAGTATATTTCTTCTCTCATTATCTTTACTCCTTGGGCTTGAGCCAGATATAGGCATTAAATACTCGTCTTATAGGCCTATTTACAAAAACGAATTTTCTCTCTCTTGGCATAGAGAGTGATGATACTGGATTTATATATATCTTTTTAAATTGAGTGTCCTAGTTAGTGACCTTAATGTTTAGGGTTTTTTTTTATTTAGTGGCTGTCATCTCTGACTGTTTGCTTACAACTAACACACACACACACACACACACACACATATATATATATATATATATATATATATATATATATATATATATATATATATATATATATATATGTTTTCATATATATTCATATATATGTATGTATGAATATATATTATATAATATTATTAATTAATTTCAAGAAATAATAACTAATAATAATAATAATAATAATAATAATAATAATAATAATAATAATAATAATAATAATAATAATATCAGATATTATTGACAACAAGCTCAAGTTACCAAGGAACCTTTTATTATTATTATTATTATTATTATTATTATTATTATTATTATTATTATTAATATCATTATTATTATTACTCAAAGCACAAGACACATTCCATAGGAGCATTCCTCTTTCTATGTCTCTATGCTTCTCTATTTCGGTTCTTCTATGCTCATTCCACTGCAGGACTTGTTACTGGGGCATGACAGATGCTGCAGTGGAATGCCTCGGGTGACGTTATGGCACAGCAGAATGCCTCTGGGGTATTTTATTTCGGCTTTGGGTGAGGGGAGAAGGGGGATGGGGAAGGTGGCAGTATTGTTGGGTGGGGAGGAGGAGGAGGAGATTGGGTATTGGTGGTTGGTTATTTCTATTTGATTTTATCTAGTTTTGAATTTAACTTTTATTATTATTATATTATATTATTATTATTATTATTATTATTATTATTATTATTATTATTATTATTATTATTATTATTATTAATGTAAAAAATCAGAAGTTATTATTATCATTACTGAATAGAAAAAGTCAGAAGTTGTTGTGTGATAAATTTATAGTTGTTATTATTATTATTATTATTATTATTATTATTATTATTATTATATATTATTATTATTATTAAAGTATATAAAGAGATATATATATAAATACAAGCATAAAGTATGGCTTCTTTATATAAAGACAAACCTCTTGACAGATCGACGAATGAGTCAGGACGCCAAGT
Organism: Macrobrachium nipponense; assembly: GCF_015104395.2. Lineage (NCBI taxonomy): Eukaryota > Metazoa > Arthropoda > Malacostraca > Decapoda > Palaemonidae > Macrobrachium > Macrobrachium nipponense. The sequence continues at coordinate 22,412,083 of NC_061104.1, forward strand.
AACTTGTCCAGATTTGACCAAATCAAATGATTGCTTGAAAGGACGCCCTTTGAATGAAAAGGAGTAAAGTAGACACAGATATTTATAACGGGGAAAAAAATTCAATAATGCATGTCTAGGGTTGGGTACTCATTCCTTTTCATTAATTTAATGTTTGAACATCTGACGTAACGGTGAAGGCTGGAGCCAAATTTGTAGAGTGATAACTGCGTGTCAACTTTGGTTACGAAAGAGTTAAGCTTTGATTATACAATGGTTGGTTTCCAGCTGTTATTATTTGCTGTAGGTGAATCTTGTACGTAAGATACAGATATATATATAGCATTTTAGTGCCAGGAGCGTTCGTGTTTTGTTTCTGTAGTTGTAATGTCTCCATAACCTGAAGATGGGTAATAATAGACACGAAAGGTCTGAAACTGAATGTATTTTTTTTTTTTTTTTGGTAATTGTCTTATTTGTCGAACTGTTTGATAGTTTAAACCCTGCTGGGCGAAATGCTAATAATAATATATCGTAAAATTAACAATAAAGCAGTAAATAACTGAAGTTACTATTATTATTATTATTATCATTATTATTTTTGTTATTTAACTTTGTGACAGTTCCAAGAAATTATTATTATTATTATTATTATTATTATTATTATTATTATTATTATTGTTGTTGTTGTTGTTGTTGTTTTGTTGTTGTTGTTGTTGTTGAACTTTGTGACGGTTCCAAAGTTTGCAAATGAAATTCAAGAACTAATATATTTTTGAGAAGAAAAAATCAAACATTGATAACCAAAATTATTATTATTATTATTATTATTATTATTATATTATTATTATTATTATTATTATTATTATATTATTATTATTATTATTCTAGGACGTTTTAGGAAGCCATGCGTCCTTTCGAATCGAATTTTAAAACGAGCATAAAAAAAAAAAAAAAAAAAATGACGTCGAGGCGACAAGATATTTGAAGCGACACATTTTTGGAGCCGAGAAGGAAATTCCTCGAGAGTAGATTCCTTCTGTTTATGGACATTCTTCCTAGGCGGCCATTTTGAAAGAGGGCAAAAAGAGATTTTTTTTTTTTTTTTTTTGAGCGAAGGTGAAAGAAAACACATTCTTCACGGGACGGCCATAATAAAAGATAAACAACTTTTAGATTTGTTTTCGTTGAGGGGGAGGAAGGACCAGTCATACTTCTATACTTCAGCAATTTTGGGAGAATTCAGTTTTGGCTTTGTTAAAAAAAAGAAAAAAAAATTCCTTACGGCATCAGTTTTTGCGAAAAGAAATAAACTTCTTTTTATGACCAAATATCTTGCGAAAAATAGGTTTGTTACTTTCTCTGTGAAGAGAAAGTAATTGAAAGTCCTTTTAGAAAGTCCTTCAAAGAATTAAAAGACATTTGGACGTGACAGGAGAAAGAAATAAACTTTCCTAATAGAAAGTCCTTTAAATAATAAAAAAAGAATACCCTTCTTTTGGCAAAAATATTGCTTAAAAACAGGTTTGTTACTTTGTTACTTTCTATGTGAAGAGAAAGAAAGAGAAATTCATATTAGAAAGCGCTTCAAAAATCTTAAGAGTTTTGGGCCTCTGAAGAGAAAGAAATAGAAATTCATGTTAGAAAGTCCTTAAAAATTAAAAGATACTTGGTCTCAGTTTCAGTGAAGATTTAAACAAGTTAAAGGGGTTTTGGCCTCAGTTTCAGTGAAGGATTAAACAAATTAAAGGGTTTATTGGCTTTAGTTTCAGTGAATGTATAAAACATTAATGGATTTTTGGCCTCAGTTTCAGTGAAGGTTTAAAAGAAATTAAAGGGTTTGTTGGCCTCAGTTACAGTGAAGGTTTAAAAGAAATTAAGGGATTTTGGCTTCAGTTTCAGTGGTTTAAAATAATTAAGGACTTTGTAACTTGTTTCATTGAAGGTTTAAAGAAATTAAGGGAATCGGAACTTTATCCTCAGTTTCAGTGAAGGTTTATTAAAGAGTTTTTGGCCTCGGTTTCAGTGATTTAAAATAATTAAGGGATTTGTATCCTGTTTCATTGAAGGTTTAAAGAAATTAAGGGAATTTTATCCTCAGTGAGGTTCTAAACAAATTAAAGGATTTATGACCTCAGTTTCAGCAAAGGAAACTGAACAGAAATTCTAAAGGCAACCTGTTGACGAATACTTGATGATTAAGTATGAGAAAAAGATGATTAATTCATCTTTCATGTCTTAATGAGCCTTTGCACGCGGAGGGTTGTCGTACATTAATCACCTCCAGTCATTTTGATCATTCATTATATTATGATTTTAAATGATTTATCATAAGTGATGCTTAGAGTTGAATCAGTTTAATGACAAGTTTATGATTTTTTTCAGTTATTCCGATAAATTATGATGGAGATTTTGATGATTTATCTACCAATTATTGTCTGATTTTTAAAACTTAGTCCTTATATTGATATAGGTAAATTGTATCAGGGTAAATAAACTAATTTATTATTATTATTATTATTATTATTATTATTATTATTATTATTATTATTATTATTATTATTATTATTATTCGAAATGCGAATCACATATATAAAGCAAAGTTAAAATATTTTTTAATTTCTCAACGAAACCTAACAAAAACGGACATAAAACAAATTGCGAGAAATTGTGAGGAGAATTACAATTAAGTAAAGATAACTAAACAAACATAAGTAGCAATAAATTAACAAACAAGAATAAATAAAAAAAATTGAGAGCGGTTGGTGCCTCATTAGAGGGTAGACCATCGAGAGAGAGAGAGAGAGAGTGGCGTACCTAGATTGGGCACAGGGGCTGGAAAGTTGCCCAAAACGCCCTGTCAACGCGAATGGAAAGATGCCAAAGTGAAGAGAGAATGAATTTGAGTCAAAAGTCCCAAGACCTTCAGGTAGATGGAACTTCTAGTACACCTGTCAGTATATATACCCTGTCGACCCACTAAGGCACCTAGAGTGACCTTATGAGGAAGGAACGAGCTACCAAGAGATGCCATAGTCACGCAGTAGCTCGTTTTTGACAGCCGTGAGATTGGTTGTGGTATGCAGAGCGTCATTCTGAATGGCTTGAGAATGACGTCGAATAAGGGACGTCTCCGTCAGGTTCTGACTACTGCTTGGTTGGTTGTGGAGTGGAAAGCAAGTCATTCTGGCTGTTATGATTGGTTGTGGAATGGAAAGCAAGTCATTCTGGCTGTCATGATTGGTTGTGGAATGGAAAGCAAGTCATTCTGGCAATCATGATTGGTTGTGGAATGGAAAGCAAGTCATTCTAGCTGTCATGATTGGTTGTGGAATGGAAAGCAAGTCATTCTAGCTGTCATGATTGGTTGTGGAAGGGAAGGCAAGTCATTCTGGCTATTATGATTGGTTGTGGAAGGAAAAGCAAGTCATTCTGGCATAATGATTGGTTGTGAAAGACCAAAAATTCATTTCTGGCAATCATGATTGGTTGTGGAATGGAAGGCAAGTCTTTCTGGCGATAATGATTGGTTGTGAAAGACCAAAAATTCATTCTGCCAATCATGATTGGTTGTGGAATAGAAGAAATTCATTCTGGCAAGCATGATTGGTTGTTGGCATTAGAAGAAAATTCATTCTGGCAAGCATGATTGATTGTGAAATAGTAAAAATTCCATTCTGGAAATCCTGATTGGTCATGGAATAAAATCAAAATTCATGCCGACAGTCGATTGGTTGTGAAATATGAGACATTCATTTTGGCAATGCTGATTGGTTGTGGAATAGAAGGAACTCATTCCTACAATCAGTATTGGTTGGGAAATAGTAAAGAATGCATTCCGGCCAGCATGATTAGTAGTAATTGTTCCGTGTCTTCATTACAAGGATTGTTGCCAGCTTGTGTCAAAAGGCAGTCTCCCTTTCTTCTCCTTAAAAAAAAAAAAAAAAAAAAAAAAAAAAAGGAAGAAGGAGCACCTCTTCAGGTCATGGTATATTCAAAGGCATTGTTTACTATGGGTTTCTATAAAGCCAACGGCATTGCCAAGACTTCTTGTACACAATAGTGCTGTATGTTTGACGTGATTGTCGTTATCTGTCAAGTTTTATGGGGTCCCTTAGTTATAAAGGCTTAGTCTGCTGTTTACTTATTTCTATATATGAAATGAAATGTGCTTATGTATTATATATATATATATATATATATATATATATATATAATATATATATATATATATAGTATATATGTATATAATATATATATTTATATATATTTATATATATATATAGTATATATGTATAGCTTTGCCTTTTGTCATCCTCTCCAGAACTATATATCCATAAGATTTATTATATAGTTTGTAAGTTTGTTTTCCTCTAAATATATTAAATAGTGTTTTTTAATGTGACCGAGATGGGCAACTTTGCTAGTACAAAGAGAGAGAGAGAGAGAGAGAGAGAGAGAGAGAGAGAGAGAGAGAGAAGAATGGATTGCTTTCTTTTAAATACAAAATATGACTATTCCATTGTTCTCTCATAATATTATTCATATTTTGGCTTTCAGTTGAATAACCTTTTAGTGTGGACTAGGTAATATATAAAGGTAATAAAAAACGAAGCCTGCTTGCTTAGTAATTACCGTCTCATGCTTGGATCCTGCGTTTTCCTGGCAATTAGTCAGCTCTTGCTAGACGTCCTGTATAAATTTAGCATATTTATGTCGTCTACCTTTCAAAAAAGAAAAAGATAAAGCTGTAAAATAAAATGCAAAAGCAGGTAAAGTGAATCACGTGAAATTATTCACCAATAAATTCGACACCAAACAGTGCGATTCTGTAGAGTAACGGAGGACGAATGATGATTATGACTTCATAAAATAACTCCATGAAAGATTCCATGTTTATTCAGAGACGAAGGATTTTGAAAATTGCCGATAAACTGAGAAACTCTTCTTCCTCATCACTCACTGTTGCTCGTCCATCGCTCAGAATGCGAACCAAATGCTCGGTGAATTTCGCAGGCGTGTTTTTTTTCTTTTCTTTTTTCTTTTATGAATGAGTTCTTTGTGAATGGAATTCTTTACGTTTGGTAAGGAGGAAACACGTTTTCGGATTAAATGGTTAGTGGAACAGTTGAGTTAAGGGGTTTATTTAAATAAACGATTTAGTAGATTCTGAACGTTTAATGAAACAGGTGATTAAATAAACAAGGAAGTATAGGTCCTGATTTATCGAAGGCATATGGGACGTGATAATCTGGGAACTATTAATGGAGTTTCTTGTAATGTTAGTTCTTGACTTTGGCGTCAAAACGCTTCTGAATTTGTTGGTGAAGGTGCTTCCTTCAAGTCTGCTTCTTAATTTAGCGCCTCGCTGTCTCTGAAGCTTCAATATGGCGTTTGGTCGCTTCGTGGTGCTTCAATTAAAGGCTTCGACCTTTGCAAGGCCTTCAGATAAAATAGCAGACTACCATCAACTTGAAGCAATATTTGACGTATCTGAAGCTTCTCATTGTGGCTTTATTTTTTCGAGCGATTCCTAGTGCTTCAAATAAAGCCATCGACTAGCTTCCAACAACTCCAGACAAAGCAGCAGACTCTCTTCAAATTGGGCTTCTTATTCCAGTGTCTCTTTGCTGCTTTTGAAGCATTGTTTCGACGTCTCTGAAGCCTCATTATGGCGTCATTATTTGATGGCTTCATGCTGCTTCAGTTTTAGTTGTTTACACTTTCTAGATAAAGCAATGGACTCGCTTCAACTCGCTGCTGCTGCTTCTGAAGCAATATTTTGACTTATATGAAGCCTCAATATGCCTTTTGATTGCTTCATAGTGCTTCAACTTGAACTTATAATCCAGTGCCTCACTTCTGCTTCTTCTGAAGCAATGTTTTCACTTCTCTGAAGCCTCAATATGCCGTTTGATTGCTTCATAGTGCTTCAACTTGAACATATAATCCAGTATCTCACTTCTGCTGCTTCTGAAGCAATATGTTCATTTCTCTGAAGCCTCAATATGGCTTTTGATTGCTTCATAGTGCTTCAAATTGAGCTTCTTAATCCAGTGCCTCACTTCTTCTTCTGAAGCAATGTTTTCACTTCTCTTAAGCCTTAGTATGGCGTTTGATTGCTTCATAGTGCTTCAGTTCGGGCTTCTTAACCCAGTATCTCACTTCTGCTCCTTCTGAAGCAATACTCGGAAGTCTCATTGAGCCTCGTTGCTTCGTTGCTTCGTCTGAGGCTTTCGGCACATTTCTCTCGGACCCTTTAGAGATGAATGAGTCAATTCCCTTTCCATTTATCTCTCGCGGCATCTAAATCGACCTCATAAATGCTTCCTCGAGTGCTTTCCTCGTGACGGAGGAATCCTCATCATTCAAACACTTCAACATTTGGACAAGTTCGATATCTCTCTCTCTCTCTCTCTCTCTCTATGTTTAGCTTGCTCCACGCCCTTGCATACTTAATGAGTTATCTGTCGTGTGTGTGTTTTTTTTATTGATTTTTTTTTTAAGTCCGAGGATGAAAAGTGTCTTCCGGATGTCAGGAATAGATCGTTTTAGTGTTTTTAATTTTTGTTGTTGTTGGGGGATGCTTTTTATCGGAAACTCAGGGTAGAACTTGCATCAGGTAGCTATTATTATTATTATTATTATTATTATTATTATTATTATTATTATTATTATTATTATTATATTTTATTATTATTATTAGGAGAAATAAACCCACAGTTATATATGGGTGCAAATATACTGGTTCATATTATTATTACTATTATTATTATTCACAAGATGAACTCTCTCTCTCTCTCTCTCTCTCTCTCTCTCTCTCTCTCTCTCTCTCTCTCCTCACAAAACCAAGAAAGTAATATAATCCTCAGACGATCATTTCATTGTCAATAAACGTCACAATTATACAGCAGGTTTCTACAGTGATTGTATTAATGGCTTCTCCTTACAGCTTCATTGATTAGCCCAATTAGACGCGAGATACTGAAAGATGTCACAAACCGAGCTCCCGTGACGTCATCTTCCGTAGTGAAGTCTTACATACCATTTTCGTGTTTATTTTTATTCTTACGTTTGTTATTTATTAATATTTGTCCACGTTATCTGGTTTATATCTCGCTAATTCCTCTTGATTTATGAACTGACAAACAGGTATATCTCCAAGTAAGCCTGTCGTCTCTGTACGTGTTTTTTATTCATACGTCTGGCAACGTGGTAACCTTCTTACGCCTGGCAACGTGTCGTACCGCAACGCTAAAATTTGTTTTCCTTCCCTTGAATAAACATATAAATGATTTGTAAACAGGAAAAAAACACGTTCTTAGCTATGCCTGTTTCGTTAACGGGCGTTAGGGATGTTTAAAACATTAGAAAGTACGAAAATAAACAAAAGAAAGCTAATGGGAACAAAGCAAAAAAATGTTAATAGTTTGGTTGCTGATGAATTGATGTAAATAGATGTGACTCATTGAAGGTGGGGAGATCTCTCTCTCTCTCTCTCTCTCTCTCTCTCTCTCTCTCTCTCTCTCAACTGGTAATTTGGGTTGTAACTCGTAATCCCACGAAATTTATCACACCAATTTCAAATGGAAATTGGAGTTAGAATTAACAATATAGTGTATTTGAGGGACTGCCTAAATTATCGTGCTATTCAAAATCTGCCCCGTGTCTCCCCCCCCCCCCTCTCCTTTACACCACACACACACACACACACACACACATAACACATACACATAAACTTTACCGTCCAACTTCTCTAGGGTTATTGTGAATGAGTTTCTACGCTTTAATTAAACAACAGTGTATATTATTATTATTATTATTATTTGATGATCGAGTTCTGTACGCACTAATTTATGAGGGATATCTTATCCCAGTATTCGATTAAACTACAGTAGATATTATTATTATTATTATTATTATATTAATTATTATTATTATTATTTATATTTTATTATATTATTATTGTTGTTATCGGCGTTGTTGTTTCATTAATGAAAACAACGCAAAAATAAATCCGGAAAGGTGATTGAAGCCTACATTTGACTCTAAAAGCAAACCCATATGAATTTCTATATAATAATAATAATAATAATAATAATAATAATAATAATAATAATAATAATAATGTACCTCAGCCCAGGGGGAAAGTATAGTAAATTTCGGAACACCCCACACCCCACCCCCCCCCCCCGCCTTTTTTGGCCGTACCTGCGCGGGAGGACTCAGGGGCGTTTGTTTACGCCCCTGTCTTGTTTGTTTCCTTGGAGGTTCTTCCTCAGGGGGAGTTCGCGACCGAACGCCCAACCTTCTCCTAAGGTCTTTACTGACGCCCTTAGGAAGGGAGAGTGAGTGGGGTGATTGACTGAGGCTTTGTTTGTGTGTATGTGTGTGTGTGTGTGTGTGTGCGCGCAAAGAAGTAATCGACACACAATAACGTATGTTAAAGAGATAAATTTCCGATTCGCTTTACATATCTATCTATCTATCTATCAGTCTATCAATCTATTTATCTATATATATATATATATATATATATATATATATATATATATATATATATACTCAGAGCACCTCATTCAAAACTAGATGATATTTAACGGAGTTATTTATTGAAGAAAAAAAGTTACATGCTTGTAACTTTTTTAATAATAAACTCCGCTAGATATCATCCAGTTTGAATGGGGTATTTTTAGTAATTGTACTATTGCACAGAACAGTTGTGTATGTTATAAGTTGATATATATATATATATATATATATATATATAATATATATATATATATATAAATATATATATATATATATATATATATATATATATATATATTTATATTTAAATATATATAAAAAGTCTAAAATAATATTTTTGACGTAACGTCCTGTAAGTATTTTTATAGTACATTTTATGTAAAACTTTTGGACAAAAATAATAACATCAAGTAATTAGAAGAAGAGTCATTAATTAAGGAATCCCAATTAATACATATATATATATATATATATATATATATATATATATATATATATATATATATATATATATATTTATATATTATATATATACATAGATATATATATATATATATATATATATATATATATATATATATATATATATATATATGCTATCTCACTCTTATTGAAATATTTGTATCGTCTGGGGCGGGGAAAGGGTATTGGGGAGGGGGAGGGGGAGGGGAAGAAGATGGCTTATAAAAACTGAGAAAACAAAAGTTTGGTTTGAACTTCCAAAGCATGGAAGGAAAGCTGCTTTAAAAATCATGGAGATAGGGCACTCAAGGAACCAAGAATTTCCACACGTCAAATAAAAGAATGGGTTGCCTGTCGGCCAGAACTTCCTCCCTTGAAGTTGTGAGGCATTAGTAAAACGTATTGTGTGTATCGCTGGTAGCTACGATTGTTGTGATAATTATTATAATTAGCCAAAATAATCTATATTATTATTATTATTATTATTATCATTATTGTTATTATTATTATGAAGACTGTTGCCCCAGTTTTCTGATCAATCTGTTTTTCTATTCTTATTATTATTATTATTATTATTAGGAAGGAGGCCTTTCTCTGAGGACAGTAGCATTTGAATACAATAGCTGTTTCAAACGCATTTATTTATATAGAATCTTCTCAAATTCTTCTTATTATCTTTTTCTCGTCAGCATGTTTACAAGAAACCCACAAACCCGGGTCTATGCCTTAATGGGTCCAGCGAGTGCCCAGACAGGTATAAAAGATCGGTGGTAGAGGCCTTCGTCCGCCGCGCCCTTACACACTGTTCCACATGGAGAGAAACCACCAGGGAAATCGAAAGGTCTACACAAGTTCTCATTAATAATAACTTTTCAAACCGTATGGTCGAACGCCAAACGAGGGACTCCATAAATAAATGGCACCAAGAAAGAACGACCGTAACTAACGACCAAAGTGGAGCTATAAAAATATTTTTATAAAAATCATATGCACCACAAATATTTGGAAGATGAAAAGGCTATAAGGAAAATAATCAGTGAAAATGTCTCCCCACTACAGAAAGTGATAAAATTTAGCCTCATAATTTATTACAAAAGCATGAAAACCAGCCAGCTGCTTCTTAAACAAACAACCCGGCGCCCCCAGCCCCCAAAGCGTCTTTGAAGAGAAGGAGTGTCATCTACGAATTCACATGCTCGTGGATGGATGCCACCATTCTTATATCGGGATGACCACTACCAGACTCTCCAAGCGTCTCTCGTGTCATCTTCAAGAAGGGGCCATTTTTCATTCACTATAGGGAAAACACAACAGGAGACCAGAAAGAGCTGAGCTATAAAGAACATAGAAATTATTGACCATGCACCGGACCCGAAAACGCCTACGTTATCTTGAAGCTTTACATATATTAGAGAAAAACCGACTATCAACACGGTAAAGAAACAGAGTTTCTCCCCACCAATCATAAGAAGAAATGGCGCAAGAAACCAACCGACTACGTATACATCCACGAGAGAGAGAGGAGAGATCGAGGGTGGAGAGACAGAGAGAGAGAGAGAGAGAGAGAGAGATCGAGGGGGGAGAGACAGAGACAGAGAGAGAGAGAAAGAGAAAGAAGAGAGAGAGGGAGCAAACAGAGAGAGAAAGAGAAAGAGAGAGAGAGGAGCAGGCAGAGAGAGAAAGAGAGAGCGTTAGAAGGAGCGAACGAGAGAGAGAGAGAGAGAGAGAGGAATTGCAAAGAGAGAGAGAGAGCAAGAGAGAGAGAAAGAGCGGAAGAAGTAGAGAGAAAGAAAGGCGGGGGAGAGAACGAGCGGAAGATATATCAATTGTACAGCCTGCCGCCCAAGAGGTGGGTACCCCAAACAACACCCAACCGACGCTAATAACCCCGTCCAAACTACGCAGGTCAGAACGCCTCAGGGGGAGATTTCGTTTCCATCCAACGACCAATTAAAATCCGTTCCGCCACCGACCCACCGCCCACCGATTGTACACGACCTTGCATGCTATAAATACTTGTAAACTGTATCTTAATTCACTGTACTGTAAACTCTCATAGATGACTGCCTGTGCGCTGTCGACACGTTAGAGGAATAAACCTAAGACAAATGAAAATCTTTACATGTCCTTAGGAAACTTAATTACACCAGCTACATGCTGACGAGAAAAAGATAATAAGAAGAATTGAGAGATTCTATATAAATTAAATGCCGTTGAAACAGCTATTGTATTTATTATTTATTATTATTATTATTATTATTATATTATTATTATTATTATTATTATTATTATTATTATTATATTGTTGTTGTTGTTGTTGTTGTTGTTATTATTATATTATTATTTCGAGTGTTTTATAATTATTGTAAATGTTGTTCCATTTATTATTATTATTATTATTATTATTATTATTATGATTATTATTATTATTATTATTATCATTATCTTACGAATAATTCCCCTCTCCACTTCCATCCTACTAATGCTGACGTTTCCCCTTCGGCGCCCTCAGGAGTGTGGTCCCCCGGGAGAACGGGCAGAGACGAAGACGGTTCGGGTCCTTCCAAAATCGACCTTCCGGACCTCCCGTCCTTCAAGGATCAACCCAGCGTCTGGAGTCCTAGCAGAGGTGAGTATCCTTCTCACGAAGGATTCTTGTAGTCACTCCTAATTCTTCCTCTTAGGTCGTCTTCTTCAGATCCTGTCAGGAGAGAACTTGAAGGACTTCCGTGAGGTGTCCTTTCCGCTTTCTATCACGAGGCGTGGACGTTTGGTAAGCGTCACCACCTCCTACAGGAGAACTCCTTCAGGAGAGGAACTCCCTTCCTTAAGGGAAGTCTTTTCGCGAAGGACTTCCGTGAGGTCCTCCTTTTCGAATCTTGTGAGGAGAAAGGAAATTCTCAGATGTATCAGAACTTCCTTTTAGAGGAAGAGATTCATCTCCTTCAGAAGAGGAACTCCCTTCCTAAAGGGAAGTCTACTCACGAAGAACTTCCTCGAGGTCCTCCTTTCGAATCCTATCAGGAGAAATACGTAGAAGTCTGGGATGCGTCGCCAACTCCTTCAGGAGACTAACTTCCTTCCAAACGGGAAGTTTTGGGCGTAAACAAACTCTTGCCGATTCCCCAACTTAAGTATAGGAGTCATGGCTTTGATGCTTAGTCTTGTGAGAATTAATTCTCGCTAAGTGCGAGGCCAGATACTCGTTATGTAATGGTTTAGGATATTATTATTATTATTATTATTATTATTATTATTATTATTATTATTATTATTATTATTATTATTATTTAATTGTGCTTGATGAGGTTAGACGATGAAATTCCCAAAATATACACTTTATTTTTCCTTTATTTTTTTCTTATAGTTCAAATAGAATTTTTTAAAAGGTCTACAGATTGAAACATGATGGAGAGGAAAAAAAGGTTTTATATATATTTACAATAAATGACGTTACAAATGAAAAGGTCAACCTTGCAGTTTTTTATTTTTTTTTTTTTTTTAGTTTCTCATGTGATAAGGAACGCAAGACCTATCGTAATACAACATTTTTTTTTTTATTCTTTAAATTATGCCTTTTATCCTTTCTGTTTTGCTTTTATAATCCGTGACATTAACTGGAGTAGGTACATGATTATTTTAAAGTGTTAAGCATCTCAATATTTATAGGGAATTAACAGTTTGACCGAAGGTCAATAAAGAATATTCTGCTATATACATCAAGTAACTTATATTACCTTGTTGAACACACAATACCTTAACAACACGATGAAAAAACATACGTCCTACAGATTAGGTTACACAAGACACTTCTATATTGTTTACCAAATACTTCTCTTTACAATTTTCATGTTTGAACCCCATTCTCTCGCTCTTTCTCTCTCTCTCTCTCTCTCCCCTCCTGCTCCTCCTCCTCCTCAGCCCTTTGTTGAGGTTCTCGAGGCTGAGGCTAAGTTTGAGGAGGACCTCAGGCCGAAGGCCGAATGAATACCGATTTTCAAGCCGTGGTATAACTTTTCTCAACTTGTCCCAGGCGTCGAAGTTAGAGCCTTGCCCTTGAGGTCTCACCCTTACTTCGAAGATAAATGGGGTTTTGGTACTTTTAAAAGGTTTCAAGGACGAGACACCTTTTGAAGTCAATGGCTAGTTTTTGAGTGAATTGGACGGACGCTGTGAATTCAGGTTCTAACCTGGTATGTATCCACATTTGCCTTGTGATTAGTACAAGTCCGTTGAGGATTACCGTAGAAACGTACACAAAAGACTGTAAATATCATGAAGATAATGACCCTCAAGAAATATTAGTCGTGGATATCGACTCCCGAAAACCCTTAGCGGTCGCTACCTAGGAAAGATCCGATATCTAAAACCTATGTTGCCCAAATTGGTAGACAGAATCCAAAGGTCCATAGCGCCTCAGTGGCGTTGTCGGTATGGTCTTGGCCTGCCACCTCGGTGGCCGCGAGTTCGATTCTCGGGCATTCCATTGAGGTGGGAGAGATGTGTATTTCTGGTGACAGAAGTTCACTCTCGACGTGGTTCGGAAGTCACGTAAAGCCGTTGGTCCCGTTGCTGAATAACCGCTGGTTCCATGCAATGTAAAGCACCATACAAACAAACCAATGGTCCACACACCAGGCCTACTGCTCTCTCTTGATCGACGC
>NC_061104.1:22428219-22443219 GCF_015104395.2 Macrobrachium nipponense
CCATCAACGAAGTCTGATTTAAGTCGCTAATTCAGTTTTTGTTTATGTTTGTTTGTACATTAGTTCGTTAGTTGACAAATATCGGAAATTTGTCATCGATGAATTTTTATGATATTTTGTTGATTGCTGAATAGAAGGCCAAAGGAGAGTGGGTTAGATTTTGAGTTGAATTGGAACAGTTATGCTTATAAAAATTGGCTTTCTTGATATATTTTAACTATTTTATTTTATTTTGAATGTTGGTAGGACGATTTTATTTCATTTATTTTATTTTATTTCATTTTGACTAATTTATTTTGTCATTTAGGCCGTAGGATTATATAATTTTATTTTATTTTGACTGTTGTTAGGACGATTTTATTTCATTTATTTTATTTTATTTTGACTATTTTATTTTATTTCATTCAGGCCGTAGGATTATATTCTCTGAGGGCATTCAATTTTTTTTTTCAAACAATAAAAGTTATTTTCGATGTTCTCCGTAACAAGATCAATTTTATACTAAACGAATACAACATCTGGTGTTATATTCAACGAGACATTTCTTGTCTTGTGTGATTGTTTTATTGTTACAACCCAATACAACCTCCTAACAAGAGATTCTAAAGATTCTTTCTTTGTCTTGTGTATTTGTTGTCTGTGCTAACCAAAAACATCTGGACCCCACCATTACAAGAACTTTGTCTTTGTAACTTTTACTTGCATGTTACAAGCGCATTTCAAATGGAAATGGGTGCATTTGTAACGAGACTTTGTTTGTTTGTTTAGTGTATTTGTTATTTTTTCCATGCTTAATTTGGCATATACCTCGAAGTTCATCTTAAAATGAAAATGAATTGTCTAATATCTTTATTGCTTCTAACCGAATTCAGAGTACACCTCGAAGCTGTTAAAAAAACAATAAAAACAGTTTTTATTTTTGCATTTGTTACGAGTTCTTACCCAATATAAAATATCTCCTCAAGTTCCTTATAAATAAATCCTTATAACAAACAAAATTATTACCTTGTTTAAGAATGTATTTGTTGGGTGTTTCACCTTAGTTGTAATAAGGAAATGCATTTGTCTTCATGTGTTTGTTCCGTGTTCTAAACAAGTATAATACGAAATCTGATATTTCATATAAAATAGTGTCTCCTGTAATTGATGTTTCTTCTATAATAACTTGAATTTCATTATAAGGTAAAAACAGTTAAGTTAATTTTTCATGTTTTATAAGTGTTGTTTAATATATACTTAATTTTTATGGATGAAATTATTTTTATCTTTTAAATGCCACTTGGACTAACTTGAAAATAATAAGTAAATCAATCTGCAACATTAATATTATAAATTAAGGTAGTTTCCTTGCATAAATAGAATCATGTTTTGAAGTCATTACAAGGCAATTTTCTTTATCCAAAACACCTATTTTGTCCTAATCCTAATCACAGTAAGAAAACCTTTGTCTTATATTTAGTACTTGTTTTAAACTAGTTATAAAACAATTTATTAATTATTATTAATTGTCGCTTTCTCCAGTCTAGTTATATAAGAAAATTTATTAATTATTGTCGCTTTCCCCAGCCTAATTATATAAGACAATTTATCAATTATTAATTATTATCGCTTTCCCCAGCCTAATTACATAAGAAAATTTATTAATTATTAATTGTCACTTTTTTCCAGCCTAATTATATAAGAAAATATATCAATTATTAATTATTGTCGCTTTTCCCAGCCTGAGTATATAAGAAAATTTTTCAACTATTAATTATTGTCGCGCTCCCAGCCTAATTATATTATATGATTTATTAATTATTGTCGCTTCCCACAGCCTACATAAGAAAATTTATCAATCATTAATTGTTGCTTTCCCCAGCCTAATTATATAAGAAAACTTATTATTTGTCGCATTTCTCAGCCTAATTAAATTGATTGTTTATAATTAAATGTCACTTTCCCCATCCTAATTATATAAGAAAATTTTATCAACTATTAATTATTGTTGCTTTTCCTAGCCTAATTATCTAGAAACCTTATTATTTGTCGCATTCTCTAGCCTAATTATATTTATTGATTATTAAATGTCGCTTTCCCCAACCTAAATTATATAAGAAAATTTATCAATTATTAATTATTGTTGCTTTTCCCAGCCTAATTATATAGAAATGTTATTATTTGTTGCATTCTCCAGCCTAATTATATTTATTGATTATTAAATGTCGCTTTCCCCAACCTAATTATATAAGAAAATTTATCAATTATTAATTATAGTTGCTTTTCCCAGCCTAATTATATAGAAACCTTATTATTTGTTGCATTCTCCAGCCTAATTATATTTATTGATTATTATTAAATGTCGCTTGGTTCACCCTACTCACTATGTTCTAACCTCCAAGAGTCTCTCCCATTGCTTGTGCCTTGTTTCCTCTGACTAACAAGAATAAAATTGCCTCTCCCGTTGCCGCCGTAGGCAAAAGCCCAACGACGTCTTCAGGGACGTCGTCGAGAAGTCGCCATTCCTCCAGCAGATCGGAGGCGAAAGCGTCGTCGAAGTACTGTGAGTTTCCCGATGGCCATTTCAAAAGTCGTTGAAAGTCGTTTTCCATAAGAAATCGTCGCTTTTCTATCAATTTTGCTTTTTTTTTTTTTTTTTTTCCTTGCAATTTTTTATATGTCGCTTATTGTCGCATTATTTCGTCGCTTTCTTACCACAAATTATTTCGTCGCTTTTGCAGTTTATTCTGTCGCTTTTTTTTCCTAATTATTTCTACGGTTTTTGCCAAATTTTTTCGTCGCTTTTATTTTCTTTATATCCTCATTATTTTGCCAAGCTATTTCGTCGCTTTTGTAGTTCATTTTTTTTTTTTTTTTTTTTTTTTTTTTGCTAATTTATTTCGTCGCTTTTTTAGTATATTTTGTCGCTTTTCGTTACATTATTTCGTCACTTTTTTTGCCGGATAATTTTGTCGCTTTTTTGCCGAATCATTTCATCGCTTTTGCAGTTTATTCTGTCGCTTTTTCCTAATTATTTCTTGCCTTTTTTTGCCTAATCATTTCCGCGCATTATCCCAATTATTTTGTCGCTTTTTTCCTAATCATTTCGTCGGATCTTTGACATATTATTTCGTCGCTTTTATTCGAATTATTTCATCACTTTGTTGCTAACTTATTTCGTCTCTTCTTTGCTAAATTATTTCGTCGCTTTTTTGCCAAATTATTTCGTCGCTTTTTATCTAAATGATTTCGTCGCTTTTTTGCCAGATTATAAAATTATTTGGTCGCTTTTGTAACTGACTGTCCCTTCTGCTTCTCTCCGTCGCTGATAACGTCTGTGTCAAGCTTTCGATGTTTAGCCCATAAGTAAAATTGTTGTTCTTTGTAATGTTTAGTGTTGTGGTGTTGCTGCACGCCCGCTATATTTGTTTATTGTTGTTTATGTTTGTGCGTGTTTGTGCAAAAATCATCGTATCCGCAAAGTATATGAGATTTTGAAAATTTCATGCTTAAAAAATATCAGTGCGCCTTATTTCAGATTGTACAGAACAATATGTGAAATTAGAATGTATATTGTTTATCGAATTAGTACATAAAATACTTTCTTGTGCAGGTAAGCTCATTATTGTCATAAATATTATTTAGTTTGTCGTATGCATGTTCAAATGAAGGGTAAGATATTTGTAAAGCCATATACTCGACTATGTTATTACAATATATATATATATTATATATATATATATATATATATATATATATTAGTAGTGTTTAGTTTGTCGTATGCGTGTTCAAATGAAAAGGGTAAGATATTTGTGAAGCCATATAATTGACTATGTTATTACAATATATGTATTATATATGTATTATATATGTATATATATATATATATATATATATATATATGTGTGTATATATATTATATGCATACATACATAAGTATATGTATGTATGTAAGTACTTATATGTGTATGTATATTACTCGTGATGTACGGCCCTTATTTGCTGGAAAAAATCAAAAGAAAACCCTACGTATATAAGTATATTACAAGATAGGAAAAAATCAACAAATATTAGTATATTACAAGATGCATGTTAAATTGGTTATTATTATACTCCTTTTACGAACTATGCCGCTTTATTATTGAAGTGTATCATACACTATACATTCTGGTCATATTTATAAGTTTATTTTATTGTTCAGTATATCGATTAACTGCTAACCCTTCAAAACACAGCATCTTGCCCCACTGACTTTTAAATTCAGATCAGTCTGGTACAATTCCCCATGACGCGAGAACCAAGCAATGTTGGCAACAAGGAGACACATTCTCCTCCGTTTGGATCATTACTCTCGTCGTTGGAAAGATTCCTTGGATCATTTGCTCTCTGGCTAATCGTCACGATTAACCAATGATAGCGAAGTTCAACTGACAAACAGTTCTATTGATAATGTTTTTTTTTGTTTTTGTTTTTTTATATTGGGCACTGTTACTCTATGGTAATGTTTTTTATTTTCTTTTAGTGGTACTCTTACTCTGGAGTAATGGGAACTTAATGCCCAAAGTGCCCCCTTGTAGCCAATTCTGTTTACAAATAGGTTTAGAGGGTGGGCAGGTATTTGCTTAAGGGACCGTCTGATTGACGAGGAATCTGAACGTTTCCTGTTGTCCTATTAGTGTTCCTCTTTTGCAGAGGGTGTCCACTCTCTCTCTCTCTCTCTCTCTCTCTCTCTCTCTCTCTCTCTCTCTCTCTCTCTTTCCCTCTCTTTGCAGTTCACTTCCCTGGTTAGATCTCTCTCTCTCTCAATATTCAATACCTATACTCAATGTAATTTCTTGTTATTCTAAAAATGAGTTACAGGCATGCGTAACCCTTTAATTACAGGTAATAACGTGTCTAGGACCACCCCTTAACCCCTTACCCAAATCAAATTTATAAGTCGGGTCTAAAGTCTATTTGCGTAAGTTAGGTCAAGTTATTTGCTTAAGCTGTTTATTTGCCTAAGCTGCTTATTTACCTAAGCTCCCTTCCGCAAACCTCAAAGCATAGCTAAGCATTGCTTAGCTTTGTCTCCGTCGTAAGCATCAATACGCGACTTTGCCAAAAAAAAAAAAAAAAAAAAAAAAAAAAAAAAAAAAAAAAAAAAAAAAAAAAAAAAAAAAAAAAAAAGCACCTTTGTCTCGTAATTGTTGTGTTCGATCGGGGGACGATTTACCTGTGATGTCAAGTGAGAGACTTTCGGGGCATTTTGGTGGGGAAATTTTGGGGTCACGGAGACGTGCCCAGGTTGAGGGGATTCATCTCTATCTTGGGCATCCGTTTCCTTAGTTCTCGGAGAAGACGTATGACTCTTTCATCCATCTGGTGTTTTTTTTTTTTTTTCTTCGTAAATTCCTGGAGACTTTTGCTCAAGCTAGGAATGACTACTACAACTAATTATAAAGAGTCAGATGATGTCATTACTGTGTGCTTGTCGTTTTTCCTTATTTTCTTTGGATTTTTACATTTCAAAGTGTTTATCAAATCCTTTAATTATTACTGACTTTTCTTTTATTTTCTACATGTTTATATACTTAATCATTCTGTTCGTACTGTTTCCTCTTTACTTCTGCAAAAGTCAGATAATGGCATTACTGTGTATGCTATTTTTTTTTCCTTTCGATTTTGACATTTTTAAGTGCTTATCAAATCCTTTAGTTAGTTATTAGTTTCCTTTTACTTTCTACGCTTTCCAGTACTTTATGATTATCGAAATGTGTCCCTTTTACTTTCTCTTTTCCATACACCTCTAGATTTCTCCATTTACTCTTTTCTCTTATTCATCAGTAGATACTTCTTTCTATCTTCTGCTTTCTCTAGACACTTCCTTCCTTACGATACTCCTTTCTTTCTTCTGCTTTCCCCTGCTTTCTCCTCCTGCTGGCAATTTACCGAATGTTAATGGCTTTCCCTGCTTTCTGCTGTCCTTTCTAATTTCTTCTAGACGTCGCTAGACACTTCATTCCCTACGATACTTCCTCTTGCTTTCTCCTGCTTTCCCCTGCTTTCTCCTCCTACTGGCTTTCTCTGCTTTCTCCTATTTAATTTCTTTTAGACGTCGCTAGACACTTCATTCCTTACGGTACTCCTTTCTTATTTCTGCTTTCCCATGCTTTCTCCCCCTCCTGCTGACAATTTACCGAATGTTAATGGCTTTCCCTGCTTTCTCTTCGCCTTGCTAGTTTCTTCTAGACTTGTCAAAACACTTCATTCCTTACGATACTCTGTTCTTTCCTCTGCTTTCCCCTGCTTTCTCCTCCTGCTGGCAATTTAACGAATGTCTGTGGCTTTTCCCTGACATCGTGTAGAGCGTCGTGAGATCAGAGAGCTTTGAGTAAGTGGAGTCATCTTGCAAATCCTCTTAATGAGCTCTTGAGGAAGTGCTCGCTTCCTCACAATCCATCTTCATGATGTCATGGCCACACGAACATTTTTATTTATTTATTTATTTTTATTTGTTTATTTATTTATTTTTTGCGAAATTCGGCAACTTTCTGAGGCACTTTTCACATGGGAGTTAATATTAATGACAAAATGCAAGATTCTTTGATTCTTCCTTGGTCTTAATATACCTTCAAGAGTACAGTTTTGACATCATCTCTCTCTCTCTCTCTCTCTCTCCTCTCTCTCTCTCTCTCTCTCTCTCTCTCTTTTGTTTCAGTGGCTCACTGGGCTCTCTTGAACCACTTACCACAGGCGAGATAGCTAAGTGTCCTCTTACTTCGAATCCAATCTAGATTACGTACTGCAGAGATCAGTGTTATCAGAGGAGACAGAAAAAGAAAATCACAGAACACTTTCTAGTGTTTTATCTTTGATCTGTAGGAATGTCACTCGGCTGAACCAACTTCCCGTTTTCTTTCTCTTAAAAGAAAAAAAAAAGTCTGTCTCAAGTTACTGTTGCTGTACTTTTGTAATAGGCGTGGGTTTTGACACAGGGATACAGTTCTCGTATATGCTAGGGCTTGTATCCTGCAGATACAAGATTCAAGGTCCTTTAAATACAATAACTGTCAGCATTGTTTGACTCTTCCTGCCAGTTGAGTTTGATTACAAAGAATAAATGAAAAGATTTTATATATATATATATATATATATATATACATATATATATATATATATATATATATATATATATATATATATATATATTATATATATATATGGAATTCAGCTCTTAAACTGTGAAAAGATGAGTTAGAGAGGTTGAAGAGCAAGAGCTGGAGATGGAGGTAAAGTAAAAGGCTAAAATATGGGTGTAGCTTAGGGTCGAAGGGATGCTGCAAACAGAGTTTACTAATGCCTACAGTGCACCACATAATGTGCGCTGACCGCGCTACTTCCCTAAGCGAGATATTGAAAAGACTTTTTTTATATGTATACATTAAAGCGTAGCTATTTCTTATCTGGCAACAAATTGAAAAACAAATCAATGAGTTTTAATGACACCTTGAAAATCTACAATTTATCTGCTACAGTAGGAGTGGATACATTCACTTGTATTTGTTACTGTGGAAACATGAAAATTCCAGAGCCAAAATTTCGAACACAACAACAACAACAACAACAAAAATCTCAAGCCAAAAACAAACAAAAAACAATATAAAAAACAACACTTGTTTACATAACTGATCGATCAACTTTTAAAAGACCAGTGACACGCATACATACATACATATATATATATACGTATATTATATATATTATATATATATATAATATATCTAATAATATATATATATATATTGTTAATCAGCAAATAATCCTTCTTCAGTATTAAAGAAAAAACATGGATAACCTCTTAAAAAAGACAAGTAGCATACACTAACATAACATGATTTTAGAAATCAAGGGTACAAACAAACAAAAAACCTAACTGCACATGTTTACTTACACAGAAACACTTACAAAGAAAAAACAAACACACACAAGAAAACATCAACCCACGCACACACAAAAAAAAAAACACACACTCATACTTACACAAACTAGCACACGTAGTACAGTCGGCCACAAAACTATCGAGCCCCCCAGTAGCGGCTAAACACCTGTCCCGTGTACATCAGAGGATAATGAGATCAAGTCGTTACAGTCGGAGACGTCGAGGGGAGAGATCTATAATCATCCTCTCAGATCCACCGAGACAGGCTTGTTTGAATAGGCCGAATTGGGGGAGGGGCTTCGAGATTGGTTTGGCCGGCTCTCTCTCTCTCTCTCTCTCTCTCTCTCTCTCTCTCTCTCTCTCTCTCTCTCTCTCTCTCAGTAGTCTGGTAGACGTCCTCTTCTGCTGTGGGTTTGTCTTGGTCGAAATCGAGTCGGAGTTTTAATTTATCCTTGACTTTATTTGGATTTGGGTAAAAAGCTAAATCTCATCATCATCACCATTATTATTATTATTATTATTATTATTATTATTATTATTATTATTATTATTATATTCGAGATTTTTATGGTGATCCCTTAAATAATAGGATGTTATCTATTCTTCCTAGCTCCAGTCGCTCTCATTTCTTATTTAGTAATGATTCTCATATTGCAGCTTCCACCCATTATTGTAGTGATTCTCATATTGCTTCGCTATTTCTATATCATTTTATTTTATCTACTTCGCCACAATTCTCTCTGTCCCTTTATTTCCACAATCATCACCTTTCTATCCTATCCATTCTTTTGCCGATTCTCTTAATCCCCCAATCTTTCTTTGCGATTTTCTTCTTCCATTTTTTACTTCCCCTCTTCCTTTGAGGTTAATCTTTTCTTGGGAGAGACGGAATGAATTGGAGATGGAAAGAGATAATAAAAGTGTGAGTAAACAAACAAGATCTTTGTACGGCGTCCGGCAGTGCTATAAATGCCTAGAGAGAGAGAGAGAGAGAGAGAGAGAGAGAGAGGGCGCCCACGGACACGAAGGACCACCATGATTCTCTCTCTCTCTCGATAGAGAGAGAGAGAGAGAGAGAGAGAGAGAGAGAGACAGAGGGCGCCCACGAACACGAGGGACCACCATGATTCTCTCTCTCTCTCTCTCTCTCTCTCTCTCTCTCTCTCTCTCTCTCTGTTAACACGTGCGGTACAGTAGCAACTATTCAATGTATCTCTTAGTAAGTTAATGACTAAGGCAGTTGGTCGGTGATGATGGGTAATTTAAATGGAAAAAGACTGACTCTCTCTCTCTCTCTCTCTCTCTCTCTCTCTCTCTCTCTCTCTCTCTCAAGAATTTTTTTTAGTGAGGCATTTTGTTCATGATAATAGATCATTTAAATGAATGAAAACATCTCTCTCTCTCTCTCTCTCTCTCTCTCTCTCTCTCTCTCTCTCTCTCTCCTGCTTCGTGTAGTGATTCAAGGTGAAATGTGAATTTTATTTTCCAATTAGTTTTCAATTTCAAACGAAGGAAAGAACCGAGAGAAAAAAGACGAATAATTTATAACTAATACTAATAAATGTTCTCGTGAATGATTTAACTGAAAGAATCAATGAATGAACGAAAGAAAGAAAGAAATATTAGGGATACTAGGCTATAAAGTTGTAAACAAACATCTTGTCGAGAAGGGGTAATCAGAGATGCTCCATAAATTTCGATGTTGTTCAGTTAAGATGTCAGTAGCAGCCGCGTATCACAGGAACTTTAATTTCCGCAGGAATCCGTAAACGTATTTAAGGAATTTGGCTCATTTTCCCAGAGTTATTTTGCGTAAGGAGTCTTGTGGAGTTTTCTTGACTCATTTAACGCATTTTCCCGAGTTATTTTGCGTAAGGAATGCCGTGGAGTTTTTCGAGTTACATTGCGTATTGTGTAGATTTTCGTCAATTTTTAAGATAATTTGGCTATCTCTAGGAATAATTTCAATTATTTTCTTGAGTAAATTGGTCATCGTATACTTTCTCGTATTCGCTTCAAAACGTTTGTGGTATTTTTTTTATTATTCATATTTTCTTAGTTATGCGTTATTTCCGCTAAGTAGGTGGCGTATTTTTTCGAGCAATTTTCCATATTTTCTTGAGCAAGTTTTGCGTGTTTGAGTAAGTGATCTCCTTTATTTTCTAGAATAATTTTCCGAATTTCCTCAAGTAATTTTGCGTATTTGCCAAAACCATTCTTGCTTATAGAAAACGGAAAGAAGAATCTGGCTTCTTCGTTTAAAATGTCAAGAAAATGAAGTAAAAAATAAAAAATGAAAAGAAAACTATGAACAATTTGACCAATTAACAGACATTGAGAAATAAGTCGGGTAATGAAGCCAAGCTTGAAGTCACTCCAACAAGCCATTCACTCTTCGTGAATTTCGCAGACCAAGACGAAAGTGACCTACGGTCAGGTTCGCCTTGGTAACCTTCTCCAATTATCCCCTCCAAGACCTCGGCACTGCACCTTACTTCTCTCCAGTTTTTTCTCTCTTCGAGGAAAGATGGAGGAGGAGGAAGTGAAACAGGAACAGGAAGAGATGGAGGAACTTCTCCTCACTTTCCTAACTTGTCTTGTTGGCGTCTCCTCCTCCTCTCCTCCTCCTCCTCCCCCTCCTTAGTTCTATTCTTAACTCCATGTTTAGTAGTTGAGTCAACCTTCCGTCGCCTATGCCTTACCGAGTAAGTTCTTAAGAGAGAGAAAGAGAGAGAGAGAGAGACCTTTATTTTACCTTCCACGTGGTGCAGGCTTTTCCCCTCTCTCTCTCTCTCTCTCTCTCTCTCTCTCTCTCTCTCTCTCTCTATGCATCTCTTTCTCTTTTGTTTGCCAACTTTAAGGTTAAATATTCTTTCTCTTTCCTTGACTATCTCTCTCTCTCTCTCTCTCTCTCTCTCTCTCTCTCTCTCTCTATATATATATATATATATATATATATATATATATATATATAATAATATTTATATTATTATTATATCTATATCTATCTACACACACACACACACACACACACCACACATATATATATATTATATATATATTATATATATATATATATATATATATATATATATATATATAATATATATATATATATATATATATATATATATATATATAGTATTATATAATACGTATATATAGATATAGATATATATATATATATATATATATATATATCATATATATACGATATATATATATATATATATATCTATATATATATATATATATATATATATATATATAGATATATATATATATATATATATAATATAGATATATATATATATATATATGACGAATGTTTTCTGCTGTATAAAAAACAAACAATAATATTTGCTACTAACAATTCTTTTTCGCCGTTTATACGCTTAGTTTAAGCTCAATTTTTCAATAATAATTTTTATTTGTGTTAAGCTCATTTAATTGTTCGATCATATATGATTTTGGGATTATTTATATTTTAATTTTCTCAAAAAAATAAATAGATTAGAATAAAAAAACCTAGCGAGCATTTTTCATATTTCACTAATCCGTTTTGTAGCTATGAAAATTAGCAATATCAATTAACCTCTAAGAAAATAGGAGTTAATTGATATTGCTAATTTAAATTTATGGGCAAGATATTACTTAAGAAAATGAATATGAATAATACATTTATTGCCGTTGTATGTGATAATTAAAAAAAATGGATGAAAAACTGCTTACGTCCTCATCATAAATTCAGATACTGCACAATTTATGACATTAGTTTTTCTCTCAACCTTAAATCATCGTCAACAAATTGAGCCATCGGGAAATAAAAACAGTGAAGAAATTAGCCTTGACTCACTCTCTCTCTCTCTCTCTCTCTCTCTCTCTCTCTCTCTCTCTCCCGTAGAGAGTGGAAATTTGTCCACACGTCAAAAAAAGGAAAAATCTTTAAGTCTGTCCACTTTCCTCTTGACAGGTTCTTCCTCTTGATCTTTCCCTCCTCATTTTTCTTCTCCTCCCCCTCCCTCCCCAGCCACCCCTTCTCCTCCTCCTCCACCTTTTTTTTTTTCGTATTTTCTTACCTCCTTCATCATTTGTTTTTCACCATCGTCTTTCACTTCGTCAAGTTTCCCCCCCAATCGAATTTTTTTTTTTTTTTCATCTTATTTGACTAATTCTCCAAATTCTCAACCTCCATTCTAGTCTTCTCTGTCTCTCCTTTTCCTTTCCATCGTCCTTCTTCTATTCTCTTCATTTTCCTCTTCACTTTTATTCAAACTCCACCGTATTTTTGCTTATTATCAACTTCCTCCTTCACTGTATTCTTCTCTACTTCCTACGTCCTTTATTTACCATCTCCCTCCTCTTGCCTCTTCTTCGTCTTCTTTACCTCCTACTTCGGTTATTCGCCTTTTGCTCCCTCCTCCTCCATCTTCTTCCTCATCATCTTTTATTCTCCTGCTTTTTCACCTCGTCTTCTTTATCTTTTATTCTCCTCCTTTTTCCACTTCTTCTTTATCTTTTATTCTCCTCCTTTTTCCTCTTCTTCCCCGTCTTCGTCACCTCCTACCTCTTTTACTCTCCTTTTCCTTCCTCCTCCATCTTTTTCTTCTTCTTTTATTTTCCTCCTTTTTCCACTTCGTCTTCCTCTTCTTTTTCTTCATCTTTTATTCTCCTCCTTTTTCCACTTCTTCTTTTTCTTCTTCTTCTTCTTCTTCTCCTCCTCCATCTTTTATTCTCCTCCTTTTTCCACTTCTTCTGCTATTCTCATGCTTTTTCAATTTCTTCTTCATCTTTTATTCTCCTCCTTTTTCCACTTCTTCTTCTTCTATTCTTCTTATTGCACTTCTTCTTCTTCTATTCTCCTTATTCCACTTCTTCTTCGTCTAGTGGATTCTGCGTCTCTCGCTCGCCTGACCTTGAATTCCTTTCAAAGATGGACTGGAAACTTTTAAAAAAAAGAAAATAAAATAAAATAAAAAAGTTTTGGTAAATCTCATCATAGGATTTCGAAGCTTCTCTTCTGCTGGGAGATTTTATTTGCAAGCCTTCCTTTTCCTTTCCCCACATTGGTTGTTTTGTTTTTGTTTTCTCGATAAGAAAATTATATATATATATATATATATATATGATATATATATATATATATATATATAACCTTTTTTGTTTTCTTTTAATTGGTGTTATGTTGTTTTTAACTGTTTTTTATTTGTTTTTTATTGTTTAGTTTTTGTTTTTATTTTTGTGTGGGCCTGTCTTCGAATGATGACAAAAATACATTAAGATAGATATATATATATATATCATATATATATATATATATATATATATATATATATAATATATATATATGCATATAATATATACTTACAAAAACAAAGCCCAAGATATATTATGTATATTTGTGAAAATTTTCACATGTATATATATATACATATATATGATATAAATAAATACATATATATATATTATATATATATATATATATATATATATATATATATATATCAATAACTTCAAAAATAAGCCCTGGTCCCTTACACCCACGAAATAAAAGTTGCTGAAATAGACGTTAAGACTGATGAGGTGTAATTTACCCAACACACTAATTATTTCTCGTGCCAAGATTCTGATGTAAATTATTGTGTCACATAGGACCATAAATACTTCGTTTTACATTTTTTTTTATTTACGTTCAGCTTTTTATTCACTCTTCAATTATTATTCGTTTCAAGATAAAATACTGGGATTTGTTATTCATGATTAAGTGCTTAAATACTCTGTTTTTCATCATTTAACTACAAATCTTGACATTATGCACTGGAATAATGAAGCTCACCTTTCTAATTAACACCAACATTTTTAATTGGCTCCCACCTTTTCAATCGACACCTACCTTTTTCATCGATACCCAACTTTTTAATTGATACCCACCTTTTCAATAGACGCCCACCTTTTTAATTGGCGTCCAAATTTTCAGCTAACGCTTACCATTTTAACTGAGACCCACCTCTTTTTATAGACGCCCATTTTTTTTAATACTCGCCTATCTTTTTTTAATAAACGCTCAACTTTTCAATGACGCCCGCCTTTTTAACTAACGCCCATCTTTTTAATTGACGCCCATATTTTTAATAGACGCCAGCTTTTTAATGACGTCCACTTTTGTAACTGACAGCCGCCTTTTTCACAGACACCCACCTCTTTTATTAGCCGCCCATCTTTTGTACAGTCGCCCCGCCTCTTTAATAACGCCCATCTCTTTTTATACGCCCACCTTATTATTCCCCCGGACATTATCATTCACGCCCATTTGGGGGCGGCCATCGCTTCCCCTTCATTGTAAAGGATATGGCGACAGGGAGGTTTCTCGCGGTGGTGGTAGTTTGGTTGAGGCAGGGTAAGAGAGGGGGAGAGAGAGGGGGAGGAGAAGGGTAGGGGGAGGGGAGAAGAGAAGGGGGAGGAGAAGGGTAGGGGGAGGGGATGAGATGCCAGCAATGGGCGTAAGGTTAGATGAGTGCCAAGTGTAGGGACTGCGTACAGATACATATATGGTGGCACTTTAAAAAGAGAGAGAGAGAGAGAGAGAGAGGCACGCTTGGTATCTCTCTCTCTCTCACTCTCTCTCTCACTCTCTCTCTCTCTCTCTCTCTGTAGAGAGTGAAAATTTGTCAGCACTGCATGAAAAGAAAAAATTCTCTCTCTCGTATGAATTACTCACGAGAGAGAGAGAGATTTGAGAGATGAGAGACGAGAGAGAGAGAGAGAGAGAGAGAGAGAAGAGAAGGAGAGAGAGAAGAGAAGGTTGGAGGAGAGAGAGAGAAGATAGAGAGAGAGAGAGAATTCCGCTAATGGAAAAGTGAGATAGGAAGCGATTTACCGTCAATAGGGACCACTCCTTTTGTTATACGTAAGATAAAGGCTTTTTTCGTTTAGACTTGATGGGAATTAGGTAATTTTACTTCTTTTAAAATCGTTAAAATGATATTATATATTATATATATATATATATATATAATATATATATAATATATATATACATATACACACACACACACACATATATTAATACAGCCATTTATACCAATAGCATCACAGTTAGC